>NW_028327172.1:40439533-40622033 GCF_987537825.1 Furipterus horrens | reverse complement strand
CTGGGTAGTGGCAGCAGGCCACCTTCCTAGTGTCTCATGGCCAGGCCCAAGGGACTCCTGGCCTGAAGATGCATTCACTCAGATATGGACCCCACCTGTTGTGAGGGAAGAAGAAACATGCTCAGGACTCTCAACTCTTTATCTGAGCTGTGGGTAAGGTGCCAGCTGGCCTCCCAGAGGATGCTGGAACTGTTTAGGTGGCTGGTAGCAGAGGGAAACAGAGGGCCTGGCATAGCACCAGCGCACGGGTCCTGACTTTGCCGCTGACTCACCCCAGGACTCTAAGCAAGGCTTCGCTCAGTCTGGGCCTCAGTTTGCCTATCTCTAAAATGGGACTTATTAAGTTCTAGGGCTGACTTTGACTTTGACCTGCCTTACCGATGAGGAAACTGAGACCTTGAGAGGTTCGATGACTGGCCTGAGATCACAGGACAGCATTAGTAATAGAACTGGCCCTAAGCCCTTCATTCCCACCTTTCCACGCCCTGTACCCCTGTGTTCAAGTCCTGACTTAGAGAGCTGGTCTTCTTCTCTCATATCTAGACTTGTTTTCTAATTAGGCTTTGAGGCCCTCAGGGCAGGAACCACATCTGATTCCTTCTTCTCCCTGTTCTTCAAGATTGGGCAATCAGCAGGTGCTGAAGGAAGGCTTGGCAACTAAGAGGGGGTGTTGGATTCCGCAAAACCATGTAGGGGGGTGGGAGCAAAGCCAGGATCCCCACCAGGCCTCACTGGTTCCCCCAGAGCCTCCAAATGGTAGGACCTGAGTTCATTCATTCATTCATTCATCCAAACGATAATTGCCAAGCACCTACTGTGTACCAGTTACCACTATAGTATAGGGAATACAGCAGTGATCAACCTAGATACAGTTCCTGCCCTCAAGAGCTTATGTTCCAGCAGAAAGCAGCAAATGAGCAAGGGCTAGTCAGGACATGTGAAGGAAACAAAACAAAGAGGCAGACAGTGAGAGGGGCGAGGCGATGTAGATCTGATAGGTCTCTTTGAGGAGCTGGGACCTGCAGGACAAGAAGCAAAATCATACCAGGCAGAGAGAAGAACAAGTACAAAGGCCCCAAGGGAGGAAGAACCTCAGCATTATGAGGAACAGAAAGGAGTCTGGAGTGGCTGAAGGTGACACATGAGGGGACAGCCAGGTGAGGTGAGCTGGAGAGGTAGGCAGGGGCTAGATCATGGCCTGGTGAGGAGTTTGCACTGTACTGGAGGTGAGATGGGAAGTCATTAGGGCATTTCAGCAGAGGATTAAAAGATATGATTAAGGCTGCTAAAGGGTCCCTCTGACTCGAACGTCTTCCTCTTGCTAGTAGAGGAGTCACTGGCTCTGTGGTCCCTTGTCCAGGGTGAAGGAAGCCTTTGCTCCTAGGCAGACGGAGGTTGGGATGGCTGGCAGAGTCAGGGCGTCCCTCCAGAGAACTGTGTCTAAGGTTGTGGTCCAGCGGAGAGCAGCTGAGTCCCACCCCTGCTCCAAGATTCTACCCCCCCCCCAACATCCCAGGGGTGTTACAGGAAACCGTGCCTGCAAGATGTCTGGGCCCCCGCTCCTTGATTATATTAATGCCAAAATGTATTAAAGAAGCGTGGTAGAAATGCCATTCTAATTGTTTCGTACACACGCCACTGGGAGGGAACTGATTGGACACAGCTCACAGGCAGTATGTTAATACACTATTTTCATACGATGATAGCTTTGCATAATCTTCCCTTCTCCCAGCTTTGCGGGGACCTGTTGTTAACCAAGCCCCAAGAGAGACAGGGAAAGGCAATTTGACTTCAAGTCCACTCCCCACCACATTAATTAGTCATGTGGCTGGGGAAAGGTGTGCTCACTCAGTACAAAGTAGACTTTATAATTTATACACCAGCTGTTTCTGTCCATTCTCCTCCCTGCCTGCCTCTAATGAAATCGTGTTACCAGAGAACTGACTGGCGTGAATTGAGCCTTTAATCCCATTGACCCTGGCCTGGCTGGTGGGGCCCCAGGGAGGGGGGTGGGGCCTTTCAGCAAGGAGCTCTGATGAGAAGACCCTAGGAGGACGACCCCCGCAACCCCCCCACCCCCCAACCACCACCACCCCTGCTCTGCTAGCCCATACAATGGAGCAGCTTGGCCAAAAAAGGGGTGGGGGGTACTGGGAGTGGGTCTGCCTGGCTAAGCAGCCCTTGTGGGGATCCCTGGAGGCTGGGACGGCTCACATTTATTGCCTCATCTTCTGAGATCCAGCGAAGCACAACATTCTCATCTAGGTTGTTCCTGTGCTTAGAGAACAGGCCAGGCCAGACTGCACAACCAAGGGGTTAATGCTTGCTTTTCTGGCCATGGGGGTCGCTGGGAAAAAAGAGATGTGATTCTGCAGAGAGAATGCTGCCCCAGCCCCCCAGCAGCAAATCTAAACTCTGCTGATCAGGGGGCTGACTGGGGACCCACGGCCCCTTCCTGGAGGGGAGGGGTGGAGACAGATAATGGGACAGTCCCTGGTCCTGGTTCCAGCCTGTGGCCCCAGAAAGGCATTGCAGAGAAGGATGCTTCTCTCTCCCTCCCCTCAAAAAGCAAAACAAGCATCCAGAGCCACTCAAGCAAATGCCTGCAAAACAGAGTGCATTTGGCGAGCAGGAATAAACACAGCAATTAGCACCATGGCAGCCTCTTAAACAAACACATGGGACCAAGTCCTGGGTGGGGGAGGTTCAGATGTATCTGTCAGAGGGGCCAGAGGCTACAAAGGCAGGTTCAAGTTGAAGGAAACTGAAAATAAAGATGGTCAGGCTAAGATGTTGGGGTGGGGTAGATCTGAGGGTGGGACAGAGAGATGGGGGAGGGTGCTGAGGGTAGGGCTGTGGTGCTGCAGAAGCAGTATGTGGGGGGAGGGTGGTAGCCAGGCATGGAGTGCTGATGGAATGGGGTGAGATGGGGGCAGGCTGCCAACTTTAATGTATTGAGAACCCAGATAAGCCTCACATGGACATGAAGTCCTCCTGTCTGGGAAATCAGAGTGAGGTGAGACACAATGTCCCAGACCTCATTTTCCATGAGAGCCTGAGTGGGCATCCTCTACCCAGACCCCTAGGCTGGAAAGGAGTCTCTTACCTGTTGCCTGGCCTTGGCTGTCACCTTCTCCCCTCTCTGGAGTGGCAGCCTTCTTCCCCAAGCTAAGTCTTAGTTAGATCCTTTAAGACTCACATCTGGTGTCGTTGTCGCTTCTTCCTTTCCTGACTCCCCAAGCTGGTCTGTGTTGACCCGTCACATCCTTGACTCCTTGAAGTCAGGGGCCATCTCTACATGCCTCACAGCTAGCACGGGGCATGACGAGGTAACCTGGAGCTGGTCTCCTCTTTGGGGTGCCCCTCAGTTTACTCATCTGTAAAATGGGTTTGATTAGCTCTGCGAGCCACTGTGGATGCCTGAGAGCCCCAGCTGGATTCTCTCAGGCTGAAAACTACACGCTCTGTCCTGATAAAAGGAAGGGAACATTTCAAAGCCACTTGAGCTGTGTTGTGGGCATCTGAGCTGATTTATTAGCTCTGAAATAGCCAAAGTACTGCTTTTGCTTAATGGCATTAAAAGAAAAAAAAAAAAAAAAAACAAAAAACCCTGCAACCAGTTCTCTTTTTAATGAAAGTGTGGGGAACATCAGGGGAACCTATCCAGGGAGGGAAAATGAAGTTGTCATTTTTCAACATAATTAAACTTGGTTTTCAAATATCTCCTGATCTGAAATGTGAATTACGCTAATTACTTCTGGTGGCCGCAACATTGATTTCAGTGTTAAAGTTAATGGACTTAATGGACGTTGCTTCTCCATCAGACGTGGCTTGGAGTTCCTCACTGAATGTCCTGTTTTCCCACCACGAGGGGCCTCCACTGGACCCTCTGAATCCTCTATCACCAGCTCTGCTGCCTGAGGCCCCCACCAGGTTGGTTCCTCCCTGTCAGGCCTTATAGGTCTGGGCTTGCGGCCTCAGGGGGACAACTGTCTCTTCTTGGATATGGATCAGGTGCCTACTTTGCGCTCCCACAGTGTTAGGCCCCTTGAGTGGACACAGGGGAGGCAAAGGCAGGGGGCCCTGTTCCCGGAGAGCTCGTGGTCTGGAGCGCACCTGACGAGGCTGCAGGCAAGCGGGGCTGAGGTGTGAAGCGGCTCTCTTGGTCCCCAGGGGCCCTCAGTGATGGCTGGGCATGGCTCCCAGAGTAAGAAGGAGGGAGAGGCAGAGGTGGGCAGAGGAGGTCAGGGGAGACTTGCTCCCTGGAAAAGGGTGGGCAGGAGGAACAGTTGGGTATGGCCAGGTGACAGAGTTCTCCATGGCAGCATTGGGGATGGTAGGGGGCCTTGGAGGCCATGAGGAGACGTGGGGTATGGTATTGTGTCTTGACCAGAATGAGATGGAGCCTTGGTGTGACAGCACAACCTGACAACTGGGGGACCCTTTCTCCACAGGAAAGAATAACTTCAGGGTGCCCTGGGGCAGGCTAGGCTAGCTGGCATAGACAGTTCATAATGTCTCACATTCCCTCATTAAAATATCCTCTTAATTGGGAGTTTGGGATCCTTTCCTGAAGGTCTGTCTTTACAGGAGAAGCCTTTGGGGGTGTCCCTGACTAAAGGGTCACAAGGTGTGGGGTACAAAGTTATAGTCTTGAGTGCACAGCTGCCTTCTGTGCCAGCTAGAGGTGCCTAGGGGCAGACACAGCGCCTGGGACACCGTGCACAGGTGGAGCTAGTCAGCATGGAGCGGTCAGTCTAGAGAGCCCTTGACTGAGACAGGAATTCGGACCAGTCACTGCCCTGGTGGGCGGTTGTGGCCACCAGGAGGCAGCGCTGAGTTTCCATCAAGAGACACATTCCTAAGGGGCTGACCCTGGAGGTGCAGGGGGCCAGCATGGAATGGAGGGGCCAGCAGAAAGCAGGGCCTTAGGGGTGGATCACAAGGGGACTTGAAGGGACAGCGAGAGGTGGAGATGGCTAAGGTCAGAGTGGGAAGGGCCCTGACATCCAGGCCACAGGAGTCTGGACTGGCTGGACTCTGGCAGGGTAGGGGGCGAGGTGCTCCAAGCAGGTGAGGGGAGTGCTGGCCCCGAGACCCACTGGGCGCAGAGGAGGTGATGAGAAGTCTCCCACAGGAACCCACCAGCGATGAGGAGGACCTGATCCCATTGTGCCACCCTCTCCCTCGAGCCCCTCCTCTGACAATCCCCAAGTTTACCTCGTACATTTCTCTCCATCTGGTTTTCTCCATCCCCCACCCCAACCCCTCAGTTCCGGCCACCGTCATCTCTCCCCTGGACTACCACAAAAGCTACTCTCCTTGCCTCCAGGTCTGCCCTTTATCCCGCTTCCTCATGCCAGCCTAGGTGAGCATTGTAACAGAGAGATTTGACCTGTCTCTCCTCTTTAAAATCATGGCTGACACTCAGGTAGCACTTGCTACAAGCCAGGTACTCCTTTAAACATTTTAGGTGAATTAACTATTTTAAATATTGTAAAAATTGTATGAGGTTGATACTATTATCAATCCCTGGGTTACACTTAAGTAATTGAGGTCCAGGGAAGTTAAGTGACTTGCCTGAGGTTACATAGCTATTAGGTGGCAGAGCCAAGATTTGAACCCAGATAGTGTCCTGGATGGCTTTCAGTCTGTTCTCAAGGATGTGGTCAGAAAGGTCCTGATCATGTTCAAGTCCTTACAATCACGTGCAAGGCTCCATGCAGCCTGGTCCTCCTTACTTCTCTGTTGCACCTGCCCTTCCTTGCTCCACAGTGCCTTTACGCTACTCCTTGAACCTGCCAGACTTCAGGGCCTTTGCACTTCCTCTTCCACCTGACATACTCCTCAGTACGTCTGCTTGTCTTGCTCATCCATCTCTTTCATGTCTTGGCTCAAATATCACCTTCCCAGGAAGGTCCCTGAGTACTCCCTTTAAAATTGCAACTCCTCCCCAGCACTTCCTATTTTCCTACGCTACTTTATTTCTGTACATAGTACTTATTGCCTTCTGCTATATTATACAATTTGTTTATTATATTATTTATTCTCTTTCTCTTCCCACTAGCATGGAAACTTCATGAGGGCAAGGATTGTGTCTGTCTTACTCGTTGGTCCCCAGAACAGTGCCTGGTACGTGGTGGCTGCAATAACTATTTTTTGAATGAATGAAAGTATCTTCATACCTCTGTACCTTTGCTTAGGCTGTTCCGTCTCCTCCAAATGCCTTTTCCCCACGGGTACCTAGAAAACTCCAGTGCACTCTCTCTGTGACCACCTCCAATGGCACTTTGCTGAAAGCCTTCTCCAGTTCTCACAGCTAGAGCCAGCCCTCCTCGGTGGTCACACCCAGGAAGTTGGTCCTGTGTCTGTCCTGTGTGGTGTGATCCCTGCATTTGACTACTTATCACAGGTAGGGCTGGAGTTACCCCACTGGAGGGCAGAAGCCAGTCTCCCCTGCTGCCCAGGGGATTGGGATGAGACAAACCCCAGAGAGCAGAGAGACCCAGGGGAGAGCGTTTCTCAGCCCCCTTCCCGCAGCTTGTAGTTCCAGACATGCCTTTGCAGTTCTTTGGGACTTTACTCCTCTGGTTTTTGCTTCCATCCCCAGGACCTTCAACTCTTTACTCATTTCAAATCCTAATCTTCAAACTGCTCTGCACTTCTCTTCAACCTGACCCTCACCTCCCTCCCAATCTAGCTCTAATTTAGTTCTGGGGCCAGAGTCTAGGTTAATGATGTGCAGTTGAAGAAGCTGTATACTGCACAATTCAAAGAGGGAGAATTCATGGTGTGTCTGTGTAAATAGCACTCGCTGGGGCTCCTGCAATGAAAAATTAGCACAACCAGATAAGCATACCCACTGGACCCTCACTCACAGTACCTCCTTGGGTAAATTTCCACTGAGACAGAAGTATCTGTACTTTTCTGGAGTGCTAAGTCCTGTTCTACTGGTGTCAGACTTCACCCACTCTGGGGCCCATGATCTAGCTGAACTGTCTGAAGGGAAAGGAAGGCTCAAGAAAGAAGGATCGCCTGGTTCTGAGTCTTCCTGACTCCTTCCGTGGTAGAAGCTAAGCCTGCAGGTAGGTGTGGGGAATCCTGGCTGAGAGCAGCAGCTTCCATGCAACAGGAGTTGAACCTGTACCTAAGCAGTTTCTTGGCCCTATAAACTTGATGGAGAGACAAGAAGATCCGATGGGCAGGTCACTTTGGGAGTCATTCTTGGGCCAGCAAAGACTTTCTGAGGTGGTTTGATCACTTCTCACCTTGTGGGGAAGCAACCACGTGCCCCTGATCATCTCCCACTACCTCCACCCACTTCCCACATCCACCACTCACTGCACGGGCTCAGCCCCATCTAGGTGGGCTATACACATCATTAAAGACAGCCCATCCGTTTCCCCATCTTCTCTTTGGCACAACACAGACTCAGGCCATAGGAACCATTATCATCACTTCAATTATGATTGTTAACCATGCACCAGACAACATGGAGACTATCATTACGCCCATTTTACAAATGAGCAAATCGAGGCTTACAGAGGTTATGCGACTCCACCCAATTCGTAGTAAGTGGCAGAGTTAGGATTTGAACCCAGGCTTGGAAGAGCAGTCTCTCTGCTCTTCCACCTCTAGAGCCTCTGGACACTGAACACCTGGTTGAATATGCATGCCAACTGCCCAGCACCAAGGTATAGGACAGGGATGTTGGACCGTGCCCAGTCAGAAGGGCAGCCTGGGTAACACGTGACTCATAGGTGGGTGGGTTGGTTGGGTGGGAGAAACAAAATATCGAGGCCTTGGGTTTTTCTTCTGCCAGAAACAAATGCCTGAGTAGATTTCTCACTGAGCTGGTCAGGCCAAATCTGCTTCCTCAGAGGTGTTAGGCTGTTCCTGTTGGTTGGAAATTCGACTGCGGTTGATTTAAAATCCCGACACCTGTGTCCATCACCCCAGCCTCCACCGTGATTACTGTCCCCATAAAGTTCCTAATCCCTGTACTTATGCAGCGTCCTTACTCTCTGACGGGCCAGACCTATGTGAGCCTGGAGATTGGGTTATTATGTAGAAGAGTTATAATAAGAAATATGACTGCAAAAGCCAAGTCAGTTGAAATTGGACTATAATTAAATGCTTAGAAAATTCTATGCTTGGCTCATTTTAAAATCAAGTGCTTCTTTGTAGCAATTTCCTTTCTTTAATTACAATTTCCTGTCTAGTTTGACATTTACAATGCAATCTTAGGGGACATGTTTGTGATTTATTATTCTTGCTCCTATCAGGATATCACTGTGCAGAAATGAGTTTATAAAATAAGAGCTCAAATTATTATGGCCTTTGACCAATAAAGCAGGCTCATAATTTCAGGCCTGAGAGAAGATTACCATTTTTGACAACCCAAGGCAGAAATACTGGAGAGGGGGAGGGCACAGTTTAGGAATTTGCTACATGTTCAAAAACATTGCGTCGTCTCCTTAGGGAAGGCCTGCTTTGGAAGCAGAAGAATATATTAATAACTCCTCAAATATATACACGGCTTTGGAGCTTTGAAGAACTTTCATTGTCCTTGATTCACATCATCCCTAGAGGCAGACAGGCAGGCATCGTTATCCTCATCTGTAAGATGCCTAGAGAAGTTAAGTGACTTGCTCAAGGTCACACAGCCTATAAGAGGGTTCTTAGAAATAACACCAAAACCTGACCTTAGTGAGTCCTTTCCCAACAATATGACAACTGTCCCAAAGGCCTGAGAAGTGACCTGAGACACACAAGATGCCCTTAGGGTGCCTCTGGGCAGGGAGTCTTCTTCCTCCAGTGGCAGGCGCTTTGACCAACCTCCAGAGCAGCATGTGCCCTTGACCCACATGTGGATAGCCAATAGGGGTCACTGGGACTGTGGCC
Organism: Furipterus horrens; assembly: GCF_987537825.1. Taxonomy (NCBI): domain Eukaryota; kingdom Metazoa; phylum Chordata; class Mammalia; order Chiroptera; family Furipteridae; genus Furipterus; species Furipterus horrens. The sequence goes on along the minus strand of NW_028327172.1, from coordinate 40,613,129 downwards.
CCAGCTCACACGAGAAAGAGGTACCATCATTTTCTTTTTTCTAGGTTTTACCTAGAAAGTTGGGAGTGTCATCCACTTACTGACCTGCATCATTTACTTTTACTCCTGGGCTGCAAAGTGAGACCTCCAGGCCCAGTGACGAGGGTTTACAGGTGGACTTACAATTGCATGGCTATGTGTGTGCCTGGATGTCTACATATGTTTGGGGGCTGTTGTGTGTGTACCTGTGCCAAGCAAAGGATAGTAGGTATAAGGATGCTTGTGCAAAAGTGTGCACTATTACCCTAGTGCATAGACATACTCTAAAGAGCAGAGGGGTGGTTGGTGGAGCTGCTGGTCTCAGTTTGCTCATAAACGAGCATTGGGGGCTCAGGGCAGAGGCTCCTGGGGTGCTCTCTCCTACCCCTGTGTGGATCCCCTTCAGCAGCGGAAGTCAGGTTTCCACATTGTCTCACTTGAAAGGAGCTGTTATAGGAGGTAAATCCCCATCCCTGGCTTTTGGCCTCAGATTAAGTCTATCCAGAGACTCATTTGTTGCCTGTGAAAATCCCTTTATTACTTCAAAACAATTTTAAGGCAGAATGTATTAAGATTTTTGAAGAAAGAGAAAGAATCATATCCACCAGGAAGCTGGTTATGAAATTCAAATGTATGGGCCAAGGCAAAATCGTCTTACAGTGCCTCCCTCACTTCAAAGTGGGAGATGGGGAGGGGTGCGGGCCACACCTCAGGGTCCTGAAGAACCACCTGACACTGAGCCAAGTGCTGCTGTCCTAAAGGACACAGTGGGACTGGACTTGCTGGACTGGTCCTCACTCGCCTCCCTCCCCCACACATGCATATACATGTTCACACCAACACATGCACACACTGGTCTCCCTCTTCTGCACTTACTTCCCTAAATCATTATACTGTTCAGGGAGGAGGTCTGGAAGGCTATTTGATCCATATTTTTCAAAGGAAAAAAAAAAGTAAGCCCAGACATAGAAGTGACCTTTTCAAGGTCAACCAGGACCAGATCTGAGGTTGTTACTTTCTAAGATTAGAACTCTCCCCTTAGAACTTCCCAGACCTCCAAGCATAGATCTGAAGCTCCTCCCAGATTCCTGATACCATGAAGAAGACCAATCTGGGCACTGGTGATCCTGGGTCCCTAGCTCTTCCCTCATTGGGTCTGTGAAGCCTCCTGACCTAGCTGGCGCAAGACACAAAGAAGGAAACCAAGTTAATGCCACTAACCTAACTGCCAACCCATTCCTCACCTGCACTGGTGCCTTCAGCCCCAGGACCAGACAGGGAGAAAGACCTTTCCAGGAGGATGTGGTTTCCAGGACTCATAGAAATCCATCTTCCTTCCATTCATCCATCCTCCAACCACCCAAGTTCACTTACACTGTGGCTAGAGCAGAGAGTGAGGCGGCTACAGTTCAGCCTTCAAGTTGCTTGTAAATACAGACAAAATAAATAATGGTCATCACAACCCAGTGTTTTAAGTACTGTGACAGGAAAAGTACAGGGAGCTAGGGGAGCACAGAGATGTCACTTATCCAGCTGGGGAGGAAGACCTCCGGAGCCAGGACAGATAGAGGAACCAGCCACATGTTCCTGGGGAGGAAGGAGGTTGGACAAGTGTGACCAGGTTATTTCCAAATGTTTGGTTAGGGAGCAAAAGAAGTGGGGGTTGGGGGAGAGGAGCGGAGGCCCAGGACTGCCTCTGTCAGTGCCCAGAGTCTTCAGGAAGCCTTTCCCTGGCCTCAGGGGGAGCTCACAAACTCTGACTCCACTGCCTGTCCATTGCAATTCCACCATTGTACATTCATCAATAGGGGGCCCTTCTCTAAGCACTGTTTAAAATACAGCCATCTGTGGCAGGACCACTCTAACAGTGTGTGCCACACCTTACACTAAATGCTTTAGGGAATGTCATCTCCCTTGAAGGTAATGAAGCAGGGACAAATTGCTCTATGATGCTCAGGGTGGAAGCAATAGCACATTTTCTATTTTTCTAACACAAATCAAATCTGGCACCAGCCCAAGTCTGCCAACCTTGGTGAGGGGTCTAATCCCAGTCATGTATATAGAAGGCTCTCTCTTCCTCTCCTTTTTATTTTACAAGAACTTCACAGGTTACACATCCCAGAGAACCAGAGAGGCCCCTTCCCCAGACATGCCTGCCTTTGCTTCTGACCTGGGTCCATTCAAAGACAGGTCCCCCTGCTGGCACCTGCTCCCAAGACCTTGAGCCTGATTCTCAGCCTTCCAGCCCCTCCTCCAGTGGACCCAAGAGCATTTTCTCCAAGGCTGTCCTGGGGCCTGTGGACTAGACCACTTGGAATCTTCCTCCCTGAGGCTCACAAATTGGCCTAGTGGCCTGAGATCCCCTTTGGCCACCCGAGGTCTTGGTTCTTGGCAAGCTTAGCGCTGTGCATCCTCACTGGCCGCTGGGGTGTGTCCAGCAGCCTGCCGTCACTTCACTCTCCTGCCAAAGGCCGTGCCAGCCTCTTGATCCCCTGCAGGCTGACCCAGCTCTGTGACAATTCAGAAATTGTGCATTCAGTGGGAAGATTAGGCCTGATTAAGAAATTTGTGCTAACGAACTGCGCTTAATTGGATTTGGGGAAGGACACAAAATGAGCTGCTTGACATTCCAGGGTCTTCAGCAAAGTCCTGGAGCCTCCTTGGCTCCTCCTGGCGAGGCTGGCCAGAGCCCCAGCCCTTGCACCCCCAGCGCCACAGCCTTCGGCCTCTCAGCCTAGGAACGGGGAAGTTATCTGCCTAATCAGACTAATTAGCACTGGGGACACAAAGTCATAATCTACAAAGAATGCAAATGCCAGTTTTACAAAATGAAAACGCCATATGTGCAGTAATTAGCAAACCACAGGCACATTTTATAAATCATATTTATTAGTTTGTAAACAAATCAAGCTCTAAATGAAATGAAAGATACCATTAACTGCGACTGCAGCAATGGCAGTGCTGAGCAGGCCTTGAATCTGGTGGCTGGGGGTGCAGGGTAGAAGCTGACCCAGAAGCTCTGCTGGGAACCCACCAATCTCCACCTAACCTACCCTCGTCACCCCCACCCCGCCCAGGAGCCCTGCTGTGGGAAGCAGGGACCTGTGCCTTGACTAGCCAAGATCCATGGCCCCTTTGTCCTGCCACCAGAGCCCCTGGTGAACTGCCTACCTGCCCAGTACCTCATGACTCTGGGCTGGTTACTCAGACTAGGACTTAAACAAATGATTATTCCCATTCTGATGACAGATGGCATCTGAGCCAAGGCTCAGCACCAGGCCCCTCTTTCTTTAATTTTGGAACCACGAGCCTCTTTGTCCATTTATCCTTTTGCTTCAATTAAAGGAACTTCATACACTGACCAAGCATGCTGCCCTGCTTTCCAGCCTCTGCTGTCCTTGGAGAAGAGCTTGGGGAAAGGGTGGCTTCCCCAGGTTGGTTCTCTCCTGTGTTGCACTAACATGTTCTCCTGTCCATCGAGCTGAGGTTCTGCCTTGCACTCAGCTTGCCCCTGGACACGCAAAGTGTTGAAATGGAAATGAAAGCGTAAGTCTAAACTTTCCAGGTGCCCCAGGTCATGACAAAGGCTCCCGGTGTGAACTGTGGCAGCCATGGCTGTGCTCTGCTCTGCTCATTATGCCATCTCCCTGCTTTGGTGAACTGTTCCTCCTTGCATTGAGGAACCCCTTTCCCTGTCTTGTGTGGCTATGGTGAGGCTCTGGCTCTCAGTCCAGGTTTCTGGCGTCACCTGCACAACAAGGTAGGTATGTGACCCAAGTCACTGCACAAGCTGACAAAAGCTGGGCCCACCACTCTCCTCATCCAGATTTTCTGAATCGAGATGGAGGGACGGTCAACTTCAGGAATGATGTAGGTGCTTCACGCTTTGATCACCTGATCTGGCCTATAGAAGGAGCAATGACAGTAGATTATATAAGGAGAAACCTAAAAGTTCATAGGCAGGTTCAAACAAAGATTAATATCACCATAAACCAGAAATGGAATAGAAATCTAAAATGGCAAATGGAACCAAAGCCATAATTTTGCTGGGTTCTGTGTCAATAGTTTATGCCACTATATCCAAGAGGAAGGAATTGCAAACTACTACTATAAAAACTGGTTCTGGGGAGAAATGAGTGTAGAGAGGAAAAAGGAGAAGCAGTAGACAAAAGAAGAGGAAGAGAGAGAAGGAGAAAAGAAATCCCCACTTAAAATGAGTCTACAAATAAATTTTGTAAGATATATGAAAATATTTTTTGCAAAAATTCAGCAATCCAAACAAAAATTCACATGAGATAAAATTTATTTGATAAAAGAGTCTGATCTAGATTTTAAAATAAGTATATTTAGAAGTTCAAAGAGATAAAGGTACAAGTCTGATGAATAGAAAACAAAAAAATTACAAAATAAGAATGGATATGAGGATATGAAAAAAGAACCAATTAGAAATATGGGAAAATAGAGACAAAGACATTGAAATTAAATGTTTAATAGATTAATAAACTCCAGACCTGAGCACAGTTAAAGAGAGAACCAGAGAATTAAACTGGAATCTAGAACTACAAAAATTCACCCAAAATATAGCATGGAGAGATAAAGTTTAAGGTATTTACATATCTAATGTCCATGTTGAGAAACATGAATGTTTTATACATACTGTACATAGCAATTGAGAAACATGGACGTTAGATTAAAGCACTCAAACAGGCTTCTAATAAAAGTTACATAAGAAGATAATCTAAGAAACAGTAGAGAAGCAATATTTTAAAAGATAATTGTGAATTTTTTTCCAAAATTAAAAAATGATGTAAGTTTTCAGGTTAAAAAATCCAACTGAGTTGGAAAAATAAAAATAGATTTATATCCAGACACATAATAGTACAACTTCAGAACATCAAGGGTAAAGAGATCATTTTTAAAACTACTGGAAGGAAGAAACTGATCATGACAGAAGTCAAATTAGACCAACAGTAGGATCCTTTTCAGCAACATATGTCAGAAGAAAAGAAAATATCTTCAAGATGCTAAGGAAAAATAACAATTAATCTAGAATTTTATACTCCACTAAATCTATTATCCAAAAGTTAAGGCAAACAAAACTCCTTATAGACATGTAAAGACTAAACTAATATGCCTCTATAGCCTCTCATTGAAATAAAGATTTCTTCTGGTAAGAAGAAAAGTGGACATGAAGGGAAGACAAATGGAATGCAAGAAACCATGGGTGACCACAGGAAATCACAAAAATATGTTGGTGAGGTCTTACACCCAAGCAGGGATGGGAGACCCACAGAGCTGAAATTAAGCTCCCTTATATGGTTGGGAGCATGCAAGGCTGCCATGAATATGAAAATGGAACCAGAGAAACTCACAGACTCCAGAAACAAGAAAGCATATTATGTGCCTGGGGCAGAGGGAGGGAGAAAATGAGTCCACATGAAGTTGAAGCCTTGGGAATGGGCAAGAAGCAGGTATGAAGTCCACAGGTACACTACCTATGTGGTACAGGGTCCACAAGTTAAGAGAATAGAATGGGTTTAGGGAACTAGCAACAGAAACTATAAAGTTGCTTGGAAGAAACATATATATATGTATATGTATAAATAAATATATATTTATCCTCACTGGAGGACTTTTTCTTTGACTTTTTAGAGAAAGGGAGTGAGAAAGGGAGAGAGCAAAACATCGATGTGAGAGAAGCATCGATCAGTTACCTTTGTAGTCACCCAGACCCAGGATCTGTGCCAGGACCAGGATTGTACAGGTCTGGACCAGGTGTTGCATGTGCCAGTGCCCGGACCCAGACCCAGGATGAACCTGTAACCTAGGTACATGTCCTGACCAGGAATCGAACCCTCAACCCTTCAGTTACAGGACAACTCTCCAACCACAGAACTATACTGGCTAGAGTAGAAGGAATATTTTGACAACTATGGCACATGAGATTCCAAAAGAACCACAACCTCTGCTAAAGGTGAACTAAATAAAAAGTTACCAAGCACATGAGGAAATGAGGTACCATGTGGGATCATCAGATGAAATGAGAGGATTCAAAGATTCCCCATAGTTCCAGAAGAACAGAGCACAATAAATAGGGAAAGGCATCCTAGAAGAGAAAAGAAGCAAGAGTTTTCCAAACTGAAGAAAGAGAGGGGTCCTCAAATTGATTAAACCCCTTAAACCCCAATAAGGTCAAACAATATAAATCCACACCTAGATGTACTATGGGGAAACTTTAAAACATTAAATAGAAGATAAAATACTGGGAGACAGCGGAATGCCTAAAAAAAGAACAATTGGTCTGACAGCAGACTCCTCAGCAGCCAAATTGATTCCAAAAGACAGTGGAATAACATCTTCATAGTACTAAAGAAAAATAACTGACAATTTATAAATTAGTTGGAGTAAAGGCAAAATAAGAGTGGAGAAAAAGTCAGAGGGAGTTTACTGCTCACAATTCTCTCTGAACTAACAACCAAGCAGTGTACCTTAGTAAGAAGAAAATTGGAACCAAAAGGAAGGAATGATGAACAAATAAATTAGAAAACATGTGTGGTTAATCTAAATAGGCATTAACTACAAAAAATAAAAATAAACAAAGAAGGAAAGACTAATCTTTGAAAAGAGTTAAAAACAAAATAGAACTAAAAAATTTTAGAAATAGCAAGAAGATGGGAGCAGGGATTAGAGTTAAAATATTTAAAGATCCTTGCATTGTAGAAGATGAATAAAGATATTGACTAAATTTAGACTTTTTAAAGAGGTATAACATTCAACTCAGTAGAGAGAAGAAAAGGTAATAAAAGAACTCAATAAATTGAGTTGAATGCAGAAAAGAAAAAGAAGCAGATAAATACATGGTAAAATTTATGTCCAAGTTTATCAATACTCACAATAAATTTAAGTGGATTAAACCCACTTATTCTGAGATACATTCAGATTATATTTTTAAAATCCAGTTATAAGTTGTTTATGAGACATAACAACTAAAGCATAATTACGAAGAAAGCTTGATAGTAAAAGGATAGGAAAACATATAAGTACTAACCAAAAGAAAGGAGATATAACAATATTCATAGCAAGTGAAAAAGATTTTAAGACAAAAAATGATCTTGAGATTTAAAGAAGGTAAATGCTTTCTGACAAGAGGAAAAATTCAATAGAAATCTATATAAATGCTGAATCTGACTGTTATTAATGACAAAACCTTAAAAATAACAGAAGTATAAGAAAAATTGACAGTATAGTAAGCAAAATTTGACAGAATTTGGTAGAAACTGACAAACCTATTATGATAAAGGCAAATTTTTACCTTATTTTTTCAGAAACTGATGAAACAAGACAAAAAGTTAGTGAGAGAACAGGCAGTTGAACACGTGTGACTGAACTACACAATTAACTGTTGTTTAATGTACACATCAGAGAAGGAAAACTCTGACTCCAAAAAACCTCCGCTGCCTTGCGGCATACCTCTTCAGGGGAAAGGCTAAGGGAGTAAACCCCGACAGAAAATCCGGAGCCGGAGTCCCTAAGGCGGTTTGACGTTGTAGTCAATACCGGCAACTCCTGCGGCGCACCTGAAGCCAAGCTGTATTGACTCCGTCTTTCCCTTGGGTCCTTCAGCTGCGAAGAGAGGGGGGGTCTGCTGCATGGGCAACAGCAGACCCTCCATATCATCCCGCCCAGGCTCTGTAACTTCAGCTTCACTGGAGAGGACACTCCAGCGTCATCGCAAGATGTCGATTCAACATGGGAGGAGACAGATACCCGTGTCACTCCCGAGTCGGACTGCACAACCATTCTCGGCGGTGCAGATAGACTCTTAAGAAGCTACACCATCGTCTCTCGAGACGGACGGCTGCCACCGCCGCCGACGAATGTACACATGTAAAATCCTGCATCCAATAATTAAAGAGCATTTTATTTTCAAGTACACATGGAACATTAACAGAATTGACTATATAATAGGCCACAAAGGAAGTCTTAACAGATAGTAAAATTTTGATATAATTAATGACACATTCTATGACTCCAACACAATAAAATTAGAAAAACAATAAAAACAAACAACAAAAAAAGGTTCGGTTTAAAAAAAAAAATCTCATTCATTTTCTTGTTGTAGTAAACTATACTATATGTATACAAGAGTATACATATAACACATAAAATTTAAAGAAATAATATAAAGTGGACACCTGTGTAACTGTGACTCATTTAAAAACAAAATGTTTTCGGAATCTCAGGAATCTTCTGTGTGTTCCTATGGCTTTTCACTCTCTCTCCCTTCCCCAAAGGTAACTGCCATCTGAAACTAATTTTTTATTCTCTCCTCATTGTTTTACTACTCATCTATTCATTCCTTAAAAATATTGGTTAGCTCGTCTGTTTTTTATCTTTGTAGTAATAGGATCATACTGTCTATACTCTGCCTGGTGCTAACCATGTGCTGGGCAAAGGGCATGTAGAGTTGAATCAGACACGATCACATCTGGTTGTGGGAATGGGAATTACAACACAGTCTGAAGTAAGCTATGGGATCCCAGAGAAGGGATCAGCAAAAAGACTAGGAAAAAGACTTCCTAGAAGTGTTGCCATTTGAGACGAGCCCTGCCATGGCTCAGGTGCTCTGCAATGCCATCTCTTCATTCTTCCTCACAACACCCTACAAGGCAGAGATTAGCATGATCCTCAGTTTACAGATGAAACTGAAGCCCAGAGAGGCAAACTAAGTTGCCTGAGGCCCCTAGTGGGTAAGTGGGGGAATCAAAATGCTGATATAATCAGAATCTCAGGTGCTTCAGCCCATTTCAAGACAGTTGTCAGGAGGCCAGCAGCCTGGAGTGGTGGGAGCATGGAGCTCTTTGGAGAAGATGCTGAGCTCAGATTTTCCTGGGCACCTGGAGGGGTAGACCAGAAGCCCAGTTTTACAGGGTGCACACTAGCCCCTCCTTCTTGGGCCTGGGTTTCTAGGGACCCACACAACTGATGGTAACACCCAGAAAAGAGTGATAGCAATGTTGGTGGGGAGGCGGGCTGGAGGAGTGGGTGGCTGGGGGGGCTGTTAATGCTGCTGCCTTATGAAGGACATTTTTCAATGGAGCCAGTAACTGGAGGCCCTGAGAGTGTGTTCTGTCTCAGCAAAGCACAGTCGGAGGATATGAACTGGCTGTGAGAAAGCCATCGGGGGCTGGCTAGTCCCAAACTCTTGGAAGGCACAGAGCTAGATTTAATAAAAGGGGAAAATGGAACATTTTCATTACTACCAAATTTTCCATTTAATTCGGACTTTTGCAAAATAAGTGGCCTAATTTCTGCCATGATTTGAGCTTCTCAATAGGTTTTTCCTCTAAGAAGTTGCAGGCTCCACATGACTTCTTCTCCTGAGATTGCCCCCAAACCACAGTCCCTCCTGCCCCTTCTACAGATGCAGAAAAGCTTCTGAGGCCTGAGGTGGCAGGCACGGCAGGCCACAGGAGGCCTGCTGGTTCACCTGAACTCACAGTCCTCCTCAGCCCTCAGCCCTGGCAGCCAATGGAGAAACTGCCATTCAGGGTCATGGACCCTCAGTACCAGCCTAGATCCTCAGGGCCTGGGATTGGGCTGAGCTGCAGTGAATTGACAGAATCTTCTTCCTGGTGGTCTGGCTTTTTTGCTTTTGGTTCTGCTCACCGCAGGCTTCTGATCTTGGCCAATAAAGATGACTGCAGCCCAACCATCTCAGCCCATAGGCCACTTACACTGACCCTGCCAGTCCTGGAGAGGCTGAGGGCAAGGAGGCAGCCTCAGCCCTCGTCTCCCACCTCTGGTCTGGGATTCTCAAGGACCCTTGCTACCCTGACCCTGTATCAAAGCTGATGCCTAGGGCAGGAGCCACTTCTTTTCTCTCTTTTCACCCCTCCCCCAATTCTCTCACCAACAGGCCTTCAGCTTTTTCCCTCTTCGCTTGAAGGGAATCAGGGATTAAAGAAACGGAGCAAGAAATTGCCAGAAACTAGCCTAGCAGACGATCTGATAGAGTGATGGAAGGAAGGGACCCTTCTCCGCAAGAACAGTCTGGAACATCTGGCCTGATGGGGGCCCGAGAGAGACAGGGCCTTTCAGCAGGCAGGCTCCGGTCGCTGGGTATGCACAGTGCCAGCGGCCAGAGCACTTCTCCACTGCCCCTGACCTAGACCTCAGGCTCCGCTTTTCTCCCAGAGAGCCAGTCCCACGAGGCTCTCCTTGCTGGGCCTTTTGTTCTAGCAGCATTAACTCTTCAACTCTTCTCTTCCTGCCCAGGATAGCAGACCCTGCTCTGGCCCCTCTCCAAACTGCCCTAACCTCCCAGAACTCTGTCTGCAATTTCCAGTGCCTCAGCCTCAGTGCTGGCTCTCCTGTTCTGAAGGAGAGAGAGGCGGCCTCAAATCCTTATGGAAGAGCAGCTAGAGGCGTGAGGGACACACCAAAAGTCACAGTATACCTGGGATGGTGGTAAAACAAGGTGAGATGTTTTTCTTGGGAGCTACTGCTCTTTTCAATACCCAGAGGAAGGTTTTATTATATTGGCAATTTCTTAAGCCAGACCCTTTGTACGGGGGGGTGGGGGGGTGGGGGTGGGGGGGCGGACAGAGAGGGGAGTCCTTATTCTCTGTGAAGAACATTTTCCTGGCCTCTATACTCATGGAGCTCTCAGGCCAGTGGGAAAGAGTTAGGGAATATTCTCCCTGTTTGTGAATGAAGAGACTGAGCCTCAGGCTCTGGGTGATACACCTAAAGTCACCCTCTGGGAACTGGCAGAGATGGGATTGACCTGAGGCCCTTAGGGCAGGAACTCTGTTTGTTTGGTATTACTATAATTTTAAGGAAAACTTAAAGAAGGAAAACTCTGATTCCAAAAAACCTCCGCTGCCTTGCGGCATACCTCTTCAGGGGAAAGGCTAAGGGAGTAAACCCCGACAGAAAATCCGGAGCCGGAGTCCCTAAGGCGGTTTGACGTTGTAGTCAACACCGGCAACTCCTGCGGCGCACCTGAAGCCAAGCTGTATTGACTCCGTCTTTCCCTTGGACCCTTCAGCTGCGAAGAGAGGGGGGGTCTGCTGCATGGGCAACAGCAGACCTTCCATATCACCCTGCCCAGGCTCTGTAGCTTCAGCTTCACTGGAGAGGACACTCCAGCGTCATCGCAAGATGTCGATTCAACACGGGAGGAGACAGATACCGTGTCACTCCCGAGTCGGACTGCACAGCCATTCTCGGCGGTGCAGACAGACACTTAAGAAGCTACACCATCGTCTCTCAAGACGGACGGCTGCCAACGACTATAATTTTAAATTTAAATACAACAAAGCATGCAACTCCATGTTGTTGTTTTTTAAAATTTGTGTAAACCTGCGAAACTATCACCCAATTCAAGACCTAGAAGATTTGCCAGCATTCCAGAGACTCCTTTGTGCCCCCTTTCCAGTAAGTACCCTTCTGCAAAGGTCACCTCTCTGCAGCAAGTCTTGGCACCCTTTGCAAGGGGAAAGGATTGGTTGGCTCAGCAGGGTTCCTCCTTGGTGTCTATGACTCATCACTTGCTGGGAAGATGGCACAGTCTAGCACCAGACTGGCATATAGGAGGAAACCCTGGCTCTTTGGGGAGTGAAAAGATTTAATAATGGCAGGACAACAAGTGTTAACAGAGACTGTCCCAGCCTCTCTCTTTCTTCCCCTCACTGCTGCTCAGTCCACATTGAGATCACAGAGGCTCTGAGCCAAGGTTTTAGGTGGGAGCTGTGGGGAATCTCACCTGTGGCAGGACTAGACCTGGCCCACCAACCCTTTCTAAGGCTACACAGCCTCATGCAGTGAGGGGTGGTGGTGGGGGGCTAAGACTCTGAAGGCCTACAAGAGGCTTCCTTTGCCCCTATGACAGCCCCAACACCTAGCTCTGTTGGGTGCAGCCTCTACTTTCCTTAAGGTCGGACTTCAGAGAAGGCTGGTGGGGACTCAGTGTCTGTCATCCACAGAATGAACACTGTCAAGAAGCAAGGCCCTGACCTAAAAGGTCTTTGGGGGGCCCCAGAGCCCCCCAGACTCACCCCCATCCCACCCATCCAACAGTCACTGGCCAGGAAGGAACCACAGGGGTCAATCCTTCATGACCCCAGCCTCTCTCTTTTTGTCTCTGAGCCAGGCCAGCCTGTTCAGCATTAAAGCTGCAGGGAGTGTCCAAGGAGACATAAAGAACTTGAGAGACTTTTAATTTGCCGGCATGGCCTCTCCCAGAGGCCAGTAGGTTGAACATTTGTGGAGAAGGGCAGCCTCAATAAAGGCTTATTGTTCTTCCTCTGAGCCACCGTTGGTGACTCCTTTCTTAAATGAGACAAAGAGAGCCCAAGGCCCACAGGCATGCCCAGGCCTGGGGAGCTGGGCCCACAGTTAGAAGGTGTCCCCCACAGCCGTCACAGGGTCAGGCCCTGGGGGTGGGGTTCAACTCTGCCTGCATCCACAGGAGAGAGCAAGGTTGGGGTAATGTTCCCAGGGACTCATCCAACAGGGACTCGGGGGGACCAGGAGGCAGGACTCTGATAGGGAAGGGCTCAGAAGTCCTGCAGCAGGGCCAGAAAAAGAGCAGCTGCAGGAGACACTGGGTATAGCCTCATTTTCAGAGTTCTCTCCCCTTGCAAAAAGGTGCCAAGATTTGCAGAACAGAGAGTACTTTTGTGGGAATATATTGACCAGGAGGGGGCACAAAGGAGTCTTCTGAAGTTCTGGAAATCTTCCAGACCTTGAATTGGTGAGGATCACATGGGTGGGAGGTAGGGTGCATCCCAGGAACAATTTCCAACAGCAAGAGAGACCGTCCCAGGCGGGAGTGAGCTCCCCACCACAGGAGGTGTGTGAGCAGAGGCAAGAAACCTATTAGAGGGCTGAGCTCTGGCCAAGGATGTCACTTCTAGTGCCCAAATGCCCACACTCAGAATTCCCAAGGTGACCCTTTTGGCTAGGCAGGGAATGGGTGAGCAGAGGAACGTGGTGACCCCTCTAGGGCACTCTGCACCTGAGGCGCTGCACACACCTGGGAGCCAGGTACCGCCTGCTCATAGGTAACGGAGACTAAAAGGTGGCACCATGTCCCACAGCTCCCCTTGCTGGGAGCACCTGGCATCATGTCACATAGGCAGCCCTGCTCAGGGCCCAGAAGGGAACCTAAATGGTTTGCCTGTCCTGGGCTGCCCTTACCCACCATGAGGTCTGATGGGAACATCCTTTTTGCTGTCCACTGCCCCCTCTGAGATTCTTCCCACTTCACTGCCCCAGACATTATGGCTTTGGAAACATTGTGTAGACAATGAGTTTCTTAAATCACAGCATTTTAGGCTATGAGGCTGCTGGCAGCGGGGGTAGAGGCACCATGTACTGCTGTGTGGATTATGCACTGCACAAGGGCTAACAGGGTAAATGAGGGCAGACAGCTAGACCTTGCCATGCTCACCAATCCATGGACCCTGCATTGCCTGCCCCTGTGTGGAGGAAGGAGCACCTTTATCTAATGTCAATATAGACAGAGGCTCTGTAAGGGAGGAGGAAATTTTTAGCCAGGATGCAGCCACCTGGTCCATGAGAACTGGACTTGTCACTGTTGAGGTCTTTCCTCTCTAGGACGCTCCAATAAAGGGTCAGATTTCTGAGGCTTTTGTGACAGTCGCAGACCCAGCTGTAGTGCATGTTTGGGTCTGTCCCCAGGAAGTGGGTCCTTTCTTGGGACTGGCAGCAGGAACTGCTGCATGTGACTTGCATGTCTGCACACAAGGCTTCAGCCCGTTACACTGGGAGTGCTGCCCTGGCCCTCCTGCCTCCCGACATCTCTCTTCCTTGGGTAATTGGATTGGGGAAAGGGAGTGTTATTCGCTAGTTGCATGGACCTGTTCCTCTCCGGCCTACCCACCTATCCCATCCCTCTGCCTTGCCAAAGAACAAAGATTGGGGATGAAATAAATTTGATAATAACCAATAAGGACCCCGAGAGAAAATAAAGCAGCTTTTATTAAACTTCTTCCAAGACCTTTTGTGCTGAGGCTCTGCAGGCTCCCCGGGTGGGTGTAGCCTTTACAGACTTGGCTTTGTTACCAGGGTGAGAGGAACCCCAACTGTGGCCCTGACAGTCACTCCTGCAAGCACTCCACAATAACTCAGGCCCTTCTCTTTCCAATGGCTTCCCTCAGTCAATTCCTATTTGAAAGGCAGTCAGGGCCACAAAAAAGACTATCTGTGTACTGCCCGGCTCTGAGATTTGGGCAGAGTGGTCTTCCCTGGCCAGACCAGGGCTCTAGGCCCTGGGACTAATGGGCCCCAGCTCCAGAGGCAACAAGTCCAGGCTGGGGGCCTGCTGCCATTCATCCCGGGAGTCGTCTCTCCAGGTTGAGTATGGCACGATTTAATGCTCCCATTCTTCCATTCCTGCTCTGCATGACAAATTGTTTTAATAAACATAAACCGGGTAATAATAAAGTCATAATAAGCCCGCGACTCACCTTATATCACTGCAGTTAAATCCTCCCATAAGCCGGCGCTGGTTACAATGACAATTACGGCCGGGCCAATCCGCAGGCAGGCCTGCGTGCAGACAGATTTAATATCGTTTGTAAATATGATTAGTGGGCTGTCATGTTATTGCAGGCTGCTATTTACATTTCTCTCTGGGGTTATACACTCCGCCAAATCAACATTAAGTAGTGGGCCTCTCTTTCTTCCTTAAATCATACATTCCCTCTGCCTGCGCCAATCCTGCTTAATGAAGAAAGGGGACCCGACGACGGCAGGCGCTGGGCAGAAAGGAGCCTCGCCTCGGCATTTTCCCAAAGACAGATGGGCACAGGGAGCCCAGAGAAAGCTCCGCCCGGAAGCTCCAGTGGGTGTGCGGGCCCTGCCTGCCTGCTGCAGCCCCCTCCCCTCCCACCCGCAGCCCCTGCCCCTCTCTCTGCCTGCTCGCTTATGAAAAATGTTCAAATAATGAATGGTTGTTGTTTACAGAAGTAATTTCATGCTACATTTCCATTATTGCTTGGATTTGTTTAGCTTCGCACACTACCCCATTGCCTACAATGAACTTTTTAAGGAAATATTGCTTGCGCTTCCCGCTCTGCCATTCCGCTTCTAATGGAAGCCGCTTGCATTTGAGACATATTGTGACACTTCATAACTGTGTGCAAATAAGCAGCCTTAAACTGCGAGGGTCCATTAATCATTGCTGCAGAGGCTGATCTGTTCTTGGTGGGCTGGAATCCGCCCCACTGGGTGGGAAAGAGCTAAATCACTGGTGGAAAGGGTGCAGGGGACAGGGGAATGCCAAGAGCCACAGTTGTGCTTTCCAGATTGTCCAAAACCACCAGAGAGAACAAAGGTGCATTCCTCTCTCATATTCAAAATAGCGTAGTGTGAGGCCGTAGGCCACAGCGTATAGAATGGTAAGAGTAAGAAACCACTTTGAAAAACAGAAGAAAACATGAATAAATACTATATGCTTTCTGTGCCACCTTACAGACAGCACTGGAGGCAGGATTTCATTTTCTTGAGATGGCCAAGGTCACCATTATGTTTGGAAGTGTAACACACTGATGCGCTCTGAGGCAACGATGGCTGTTAGTTCCTGCACAGAATGCCACGGTGCTGTGGTTTCTGAGCCTTGGAGTTTTGTGCACAGGGTGTCTTTAAGCCATCAGGGTGCCTGTCCATAGCATCCTCACTCCCTCATGCTATTTCTGGTCTTTATTGAGTTTGGAGGCCCTGGATATCAACTTTGGAGCATGAAGACTAGAAAACCAAACTTTATGAATTATCTGTGAAAGCTGAAATAGACTTTGGATGAGATCGTGGGAATGCTCCTCAGAGTAAGGTTTGGGATGTATTTTTTTCAGGAATCTGTTTCCTTCTTGATTCTCAACTGAGCTGGAGCTAGGAAAGTGTCTGGATGGAGGCCACGAGGAGCTATATGCTTATGCAGAAGCATATTCATAAATTCATTCAACAAATACCGTATGTCAGGCACCTGCTATACACTAGGCACTGTCTGGGCACAGAGAGTCTCTCTCCTTCTCTGACGAGATGATGTTTGAGCTGGGATAAATTCCCTCCTCCCCCTTGTGCATAAATGCACATCCGTACAGAGCCCATATGCATGCACACCTGTGTGCATTTTCTTCTTCGTTAATGACTCCTGAATGAAATAATTTCTCCTCATAATAACCAATACTTGCCAAACTTTGTATAACAAATATTTATTATTTTAATAAAAGGAGATAAAGATATAGTTGTTTGTTTTTTTTTAATGTCAGAGGAGATCTAGGAAAGATTTTCATCCCAAAGGGTTAAAATGATATAGTGGGTACTTATAAGGCCACACATTCCACTATCTCAGATATGTGACGAGTTAGGGCAGAGTGTGCCTGTGTGCATTTGTGCATATGTGCATTGTGTGTGTGTGTGTGTGTGTGAGGAGAGGAGGCAGAGATGGGTGTAGGTAAGGGCAAGATGACAAGCCCCGAGTCCCAGGCAGTGAGAAACAGACCAAGGGTCCTAGAGCCCTGTGTGCACCCGGCTCATCAGCCAGTGCAGAGATTAGATCTGCGACCATGGCCAGACAACCGTCTCGGTCCCCAGCAGCACAGAGGAAGTGCGAGACATAATGAAACGGAGTCGCTCAGCACTGAAAGTAGAAAATGGTATTGATTTTCCAGTGCTTGGTTGCTCAGGGAAGTTCATCTGGTACAACCTCTTAGACTCGTTCTCTACCCAGGAGGGCCCACAGGGTCTGTGGCGCCCCCTGCCTGCCTTGCTTTCTGCTCCACGGAGGCCAGCTCCCCAACTCAGCCTCTGCAAACCCCATGAAGTGCCAGAGAGTGGAAGGGCAGGTGACAATGGGGCAGAAGAGGCCCTGGAGGGCACAGCTCATGGTTCTAGCATGTGTGAGCAGAGGTCAGACCACTGCCCCAGCTCTGGATCCATACCCTCGCCAGTCATGGCTGCCTCCAGGTACCCAGGTGAGCCCCCAACATTGGAACCTGTTTTTATAGGAATCCAGAGCCATGACGAGAAGGAGCAAGCTTGACCCAGGAGCAAGAAGCAGGGAGTGAAGGCAGAAACTGCAATAAGGAGCCCTTGGTTCAGGCCAGTGTAGCCCCATAGAGCCTCACACACCCAGGTAGGGGTTATCTGTGAAGCTGATAGATCCCTTAACAGCTGTCAAGAGAGGAGTCAGTCAGGTCTGGCCTGGTATCCTGGCTCCTTTATTTGTCAACTAGGTGAACACAGAAAAATTATTTAACTTTCTTGAGCCTCAGTGACCCCATCTGTAGAATGAGGATAACCGTTGTCTCCTCAGGAGTTTATTGTGAGGATACCATCAGAAAAAGCAAGTAAAGCACTTACCACCCAATTGGCTCTAGGAGTCAGTGCTCAGCTTGTTAGCGAAAACAACACCCACAATAAAAACCAGGACCCAGGGGAGGGCTGAGACCCATGTCTGTTCCCCACCCCGTGTTTTCATCGCACAAATGGCACCACCATCCCTTCATTGCCAGAAGCAAACTTTGGAGCCATCCTAGACTTCTCTCATGCTCCATAGTTAATTAGTCTCCCAGTCCTGCCTATTCCACTTTCTGAACACCCTTTCATTTCCATCGCCGCCTTTCGCACGCAGATCACTGTGTTAACTCCAGACTGGCACCCCCAAATCTGCTCTCCACTGCATTCGACACCCTGTGTCTAAAGCGAATCAGGATTCCATCACATTCTGATTGAACGTGCTCAGTGGCTCCTCTTTATCCTGTACCTGCCGGTCATCCACTTTGTCTCCCCCAGGTGTCCCTGGATCTTCACCACTCTGTCCCCAGTGCCTAGCACAGTGCTTGGAACAAAATGGGCTCACTAAATGATGACTGAGTGAACACGTGGTGTGTAGCAGAGGCTCTTCCTGCCATGCCAGCTCCATCTCTGTTGGTGCTTTAAGTTCAAAACTTTGGACTAGCATCGGACCACAATGTGATAGGGGCATGAAGCGGTGGCCTGTAGTAGGTGGAGCAAGCACTGAGGAGTACGGTGATAGGGACAGATCTGCAAAGGTAGAGAGGGAGAGGAAGAAGAAATGGCAGGCAGGGGTGAGATCCTGAAGAACCTGGAATGTCTGGCAAGGATTGTATACTTTGTGGCAACGGGGAGACATTGAAGGTTCCAGGCAGTGCAAAGACATGATTTGTTTTTGTCTTAGAAAGGTTGTTCCAGACTGGGGGAATGGGGAGTTGAGATAGGAAATGCTTCCAGTGGGCTAGGTATGAGTTGAGGGTGGCTGGACCAGGGTGGTGAAGGTGGTGGAGAAGGGGAACCAGATTCAAGAGGTATTAATGAGGTAAAATGAACTGGCCATGGTAATTGTGGAGTTTGAGGACAGACAGAAAGAGAGAAGTGGAGGGCCTAGAAGGCTGCCAGGCCTCTAGAGAATTCCCCGACACTTGTGTGGTCATGGTGCCATGCCACTTAGGGGATGCTAACTACAAGAGAAAGGACAGTTTGGGCCAGGGCCAGGGGTGGGAGGAGAGGGATAGGCTCTCTTTTGAACGTGGGACATCCAAGTGAAGCTGTCTGCAGTCTGTTGGCTATGAGGGTCCGGAGCCCAGGAGACAGCTCAAGGCTGGAGGCAGAGAGCTGGGGGCCTCAGTGCACAGTTCACTGGTGGGAGATCCAGGCATGGACTAGATTAGAAGGAGAGGAAAAGGCATAGGACAGGGCCTTGGGGAACAGCAACATTCAAGAGACCAGAGAAGGAAGAGAGAGAAAGGAGTGAGGAGGAGCAACCAGAGAGGTAGGAAGAGTCAGGCATGATGAGAGGAAAGGGATTCACAGAAGCATGTCAGTCATGGGGCCCACAGAGACCCAACAGAACGTGAAGGGGGTTCATGATGCCTTGGGATGTGAGCCAGGTGGGAGGAAGACTGAAAAAAAATTTTTTTGGTAATAGAGACTTGAAAAAAAAATGTATATATATACCTACTGGCTTCAATGTATATCCTACTTTCTTTCAGAATAATGTAAGGCAGCTGAGGAAAATGTGATCCTTTTTAGAGCTGGGGGAGAACACAGAAGCAGGGCCAATAGTTATTTCTTTCATGATGCCCTGCAGCAAAACTCACCTCAGAGAAAGGTCTGCTCTGAAAACGACCACTCAGAAGGCTCTGCAAGGGTCTGGGCCATGATCACAGGAATGATAAAATCAGAGTTGAATGAGGTCATGGAGGGGTCAAGAGATATGACGCAGGGGTGGGGTTGCTGGGGGTAGGAGGCAAGGTCAGGGTCATGAGGATGAGGAGGGATAAGATTAGAGGGCCAGGGTATTGAGGGTGTGAGATCAGGGTACATATAACCCCAGTGGGAGGAGGGTGAGGTCAGAACTATGCACTGAGTAAGTGGGTCAGGGTGGAGTCTCAATGATGGGACCTCAGCAGGAGCAGGAGGAAGTGGTGACTCTGGGGTGACTGTGATGAGCTGTCCCATCCCTTGTCCCACCCCCCACATGTGTGCATTGGTATACGTTTGGGTGGTGTGTGTGCCAGGTGCACATGGCGTGTGTGTGACATGCCCTCAGTGAATGCATGCTTGTGCTCACTTGTGGAGGTGGCATATGTGTATTTTGTATAGAGAGTGTGTCCACATGATACTTTCTAAAATCTCAGAATGGGTTGAATATTATAAGCAGAAACTAGATACATGTCCCTCAAAGCCATGACCAAATGTCCCATCCCACTTCCTGATGATTTCTCAAGGCGAAAGAAAGTGGTGTGGAGAGATGACCTTTGGTCCTTATTGGTTTTAGAAGGATACATTCCCAGTTGGTGGGAATAGGGCAGGGGGCAGGTGATAAAGAACAAACTCCCCCTGGGTCTGGAATGTTCCCACCTTAAAGCTCTAGTGCTCTGGGTCTTAACCTTTCTGAGACCAAACTATTCTCCCACCTGTAAGCATCAGGGTGAATTCTACTGTCTCATGGCCCCTACTCCATACACCCCTAGTCCATTCTATGTCAGCAGCCACAGTGACCTTACAAGATGGAATGGGGTCACTCAACTGTCTGAAATCTTCAAGGGCTTCCCATTGCCTACAGAGCTAAGCGTGAAACTTCCCAGAGCATTCTAGGTCCTTCATGATCTGTCCCCTGCCCATCTTTCCTTCCCCTTAGGCCTCCCCAGTGCCTACCTCTTTCTCAGCAGGCCACTACTTCATGTCTCCAGGGCTTTGTGAACAGATGTGCATTAAAAGTGTTGACTTCAAACAACATTAGGTAATGGGGATGGAGAGTGGCCTCAGGTAAACCTACCTACTTCTCCCTCCCTCTTTTCCTTCCTATCTTCCCTCAACAAATATTTATTAGCTGCTTCTAGGCCCTGAAGACATAAAGATAAATAGAACCAGGCAATGACCTGCAGGAGCCTGACTCAAGGGAGAGAGTCAGATTAACAAAGTGTCAGCCAGGCTGTAACAGAACATAATAGACGCTCAATAAATATATGCTGAACAAATAAGTGAAAAAATGTAATAAATGTTATATTAGATTATCACGGAATAAGGCACAGTGAGAGGAAAGAAAAGGAACCTTCTTTTTTCCATTCCTGCAGATCAGGAAAGGCCTCATAGGGTGGTGACAAGCTGGATGAACTCATCAAAGTTAAATAAGAGCTTACAGGTGGCACTGGGGAAGAGCTATAAGCAAATGACAGCACATACAAAGGAGAAGTGACAAAAAGGAGCAGCAGAGTATAAGTAGATTGGCATAGCTGAGGCACAGGGCACGGGGAAGGGGTAGGGGGCCACAGATGAGGCTGGGAGGAAGCCAACTCTCATCACAGAGGGCTAGTGAGTGAGGACTTCCTCCTGTAGGTGAAGGGGACTCTTCTAATTAGTCAGGCACAATGACCAGGCAGGGGCCTGGTGAAGAGGAGACATTTGGATGCAGATCTGTAGGCCTCAGTTGCTGAGCAGAGGGCTGTGGCCTGGGTTTGGTGGCCCATGCTCCAGAGGGCCCTGTGTTGAGGATAAATCCTTAATGCTTTAAGGATAAATGCTTTGTGGTTGCTATCTTAAAATGCTTATAATTTTATCTTTGAATTTATGTTCTGTTTAGGAAGCCTAATGGGAGAATGGAGCACGTGCCGGAAACTGGAGCACAGTCCTAATTCCGCTACCTCCCTCAGGTGAGTTCTTGGCCTGCTCCTTACCCCTGGTGACCTCAGTGCAGTGGTCCCCTCACCTTGCTGCCTCCTGGCACTCCAGGTGGGACCAGTCACAGTGGCAGAGGGAGGCCTCCACCCTGGAGGGGGTCTGGGCTTAGACACTGGAAGGCCGGGGGCACGTCCCGCAGCTTCTGGGGCAGGGCAAGGTACCATGTCCCATAGTCAACAGGTCCATGGGGACTCTTACCCATGCCCCTGCGGGGACAGGTTCCCATCCCAAACTTCCCCCTGTCTGGCTTATCAAGTGACAAAGGGTCCTTTAAGTTTGCACAGGGACGACAGATGAGGCACATGAGCTAGAAAACAAGGCAGGCTCTTTCCTGACCTTCCCACCATTTGTTCCGGCTTCATCTTTGCCGTGTGGCCACCATGGGGTGATCAAGAGACAGCCATATCATTGTTGCTTACTGTAGATTCGGTGGGGGGAGGGTCTCTATGGCTCAGTTTCCATGGATGTGTCTGTGGACAAAGACAACTGTGCCTGCCCATGGCTTAGGTTACTATTAGGACCTTCACCAAGGTGCCTCCAGGAATTAGAAGGTGGAAATGTGGCTCTGCTGCCATCCCTGGAAGACCTTGGGCAAGTTCCTTAACCTCTCTGAACTTCAGACCCTCATCTGGAAAAGAAGGGGAGTAATACACCAGCTTTGTGGTATTGTAGTGAGGATTAAATGGAATAAATCTGAAATTTTGCTTAGTAGAGCATTTGACATTGAACGGGCTATTGAACAATACTACAAAGAACAATAATAATAACGGACATTTGCACTTACTTTGTGCCACATGCCATTCTCAGTGCTTTGCATGTATCAGCTCATTTCATTCTCAGCATGACTTTGTAAGAAAGGTGCTATTTCATGTCCATTTTATAGTTGAGGAAACTGAGGCCCAGAGAGATTAAGAATTTACCCCAAATCACACAGCTAGTAATTGGAAGAAGCAGTCTTATGAGCCCTGGTAGTCTGGCTCCAGGGTCTGTGTTCCTGACTACAGTATTATTTAGCTTTATTCACTAAAATAAGTGCTCAACAAGATGAAAGTTGTTATTTTTCTATTTTTTAAAAGTTGTCTTTTCTTACATATGTACATACTTCTATACTTATCAAGATACACAAACTTACACTTTTTGTGGGTCCATCAACTGAGAGCTCACCTCCCTGGGGCAAAGGAAAATCAGGCCCCCTGGGATAACCTGGAAAGTCACTTCTGGGGACCATGGGTCTACAGGGAAATGAGAACAGGCAGAGTCAGGCTGCTCCATTGCAAGGATACCCACTCCCCTCCCACCAGGCCAAACAAGGGCACAAACAGAAGCCAGAAAACAGGGGAGAGGGCTTGGCTCTCAGCCAAACCCACTGACAGTGTAGAGTGGTCCCTGCTGTCACTTGAGGCCATGTCCAGGTGACCTGGCTTCCCACAGTGAGAACGGGGTTTCCTAGTCCCACAGGGGGGCGCGAGGACAACCCAGACCTTCCTGCCTCTGTGGTGTGACTGGGGCAAAAGGCCTGAGTGTGGGCTCCGGAGAAGGGAGTAAGAGGAGGCGGGTGTGAACCCCTCCTCGTGTCCTGCTGCGTGGTCCCTCTTCTATACTCTAGTGACAGGGAGCTCACTCCTCCTGCAGTAGCTGTGGTAATGTCATTTTTCAGTACAGCACCACAATCCTCCTGCCTGTGGCTCCTCCCTACAGAGGTTAATTGGGCCCCTTGAAGCCTCTCAGGGATTGGATAATCCTTCTGCCACTCACTTGGGGACCAACAAGGCGCCTTCCTGAGATCTCACCTGTTCTAGGCAGAACCCCTTCCTCATTCCATCTGCTCAGGTCACTCCTACAGCAGCGGGCCTGGGATGGAAGACACATGGGCCAGAAGATAGTGGTTTGTTGAAGTCAGCAAGAGCCAACTGTTAGAGTCAGAAATTTTGCAAGTCGGTAGCTTAATCTGCCATAGTGGAAGTATTTACATAAAGGAAACTGGCAAACACTATAAATCAGGGCCTGCTTTTCCCTCAGAGAGCCAGTTTGCTAACTCTCCACAGCCTGGAGCCCTGAGTCCCATGGGCCAAGTGTTTGAAAAGGCCTATGAGGCTTCCCGGTGTGTGCGTGAGTGTGTACCTGTGTGTGTGTGTTTGCTCTTGTGGGTGTCTCTGCATGTGTCTGTAGGAGTATGCATGAGTGGGCATGGATGTGTGTATTGGTGTGTGACTCTCTGTGTGTTTCAGCACCAGGAATGGCAGAGTAGGTATTTTGATAACCAAAACTACCCATGTAGCAAGAGCTTCCCATTGTAGGGGAGATGCGCCCCAGTGAAGCAGGCTCTCCCAGCTGACCCCACCTTAATTGCACAGTAGAGGACTGGGGCTTCTGTGCACACAAATCCATCAGCAGCCTCCAAATCCCTGTAGCTGCTCCAGTAGCCACTAGCTAGCTCTGTTCAAAAACTGTCTTCTGATTCATTTAGTTGTTATTTGTTGTTTTAATTATAACAGAAGACAGTGTTTGTTCTCTTTGGAAAGGCTTATAAAGTCTGACGGAGTTTTAAAAAATACTACTGGATGTTAGTTAAGGTTAAGATTGGTTAGTTTATGCAACATTATTTTTCATGCAAAATTATGTTTATTCCAAATTCAGAGCAAGCCGGTGAGAAGGGAGAACTGAAGGGGCTGGTTACTACAGCAACTATACCCTGGTGAGGAAAAAGACCACCAGGTCTGGGGAAGGCCCAGGACTCAATTTGGTCAGGCACTTGTGGAAGAGGGCAGGAGCTTTTCCTGTCAGTCAACAGAGGCCATCAGGCAGACCTGGGTGCACCAAAATGGGAGGGCTGGCAGGTCAGTAGCACCACCATTTCCCCATGCTGGCCACACCCAGGAGGTGCCCCATACATGCTTGGGGATGTTCTTTTACTTGGGGGCTTTCCTTTCTTCGTTTTTTCTAGATAAAAACTGGGCACATCTGCACAGCTTGGACCCCCTCAATGCTGATTGGAGCCCAGGATGGGAAGACAAAGATTCAGGCCCCTCCTTCCATCTTCCCTGAGGGTCTGAGAAGGAAGGACTTGGTTGACCTGAAGGAAAGAAGCCAGGGATGGCCTCTAACTGCAGATGTGACCAGGAGGCCAGGGCCCACTCACTCTCTAGTTATAACTGAACCCTCCTTCTGGGGAACTCTCCAAGAAATAGGTTGTGGACATTCTGAGAAAGAGGGGGGCCACAGATGACCACTGGCTGAACCACAGCAGCTGTCCTCAGCAGCACCTGGAGGAACTGGGCTCTACCCCACTCACTGACCACCCCGCATAACAGCCACATCCTTTGGGAGGAGCACCCAGGAACCACACACTAGAGACTCAGCCTCCTGCTACCTGGGTGGCTGCCCTCTGGTGGAATTCCAGAGGTTCCCTCAGGGATGATTCAGGATATGGAGGAAGTGGGGTCAGGGGAATGGCAAACTAAGACATTTAACCCTAGCTCTGTTGTTATCTGCTTTGTGTATTAGGCTTGTTTATACAAAAGATTTTGTTTGGAAAAAGGGTTTAATTACTTTTAAAAATTGCAGTAGATGACATGATACTATACATAGAAAACCCTAAAGATTCCATCAAAAAATTATGAGAACTGATAAATGAGTTCAGTAAAGTAGCAGGACACAAAATAAATATCCAGAAATCAGTTGCATTTTTATACACCAATAATGAATGATCAGAAAGGGAAACTAAGAAACCAATCCCATTTACAATTGCATCAAAAAAAGAAAAAGAAAGAAAGAAAAGAAAGAAAGAAAGAAAGAAAGAAAGAAAGAAAGAAAGAAAGAAAGAAAGAAAGAAAGAAAGAAAGAAAGAAAATACTTCGGAATAAATTTAACCAACAATATAAAAGACCTCTACTTGAAAAGTTATGACACTGAAGAAAGAAACTAAAGAAGATACAAATTCATGAAAGCATATACTATATTCATGAATAGAAAGAATTAACATCATTAAAGTATCCACACTACCCAAAGCAATCTATAGATTCAATGCAATTCCTACCAAGATACCAAGGTGTATTTCACAGAACTAGAAAAAATATTTCAAAATTGTATATGGTACCCCAAAAGACCCTGAATAGCCATACCAGTCTTGAGAAAGAAGAACAAAGTTGGAGGAATCATGGTACCGGATATCAAACTATACAATTATAAACTATACTATGAACAAATAAGCTAAAAATCAAAATGGAAACAGACTCATAGATACAGCTGTCAGAGGGGGCGGGGTCAAGGGACTGGATGGAAAAGGTAAAGGGATTAAGCAAAAAACAAAAACCCTCATAGACACAGACAACAGTATGGTGAGTACCAGAGGGAAAAAGAGATAGAGGGAGGTAGAAAGGGTAAAGAGGGGATAAAGGGTGATGGAAGGAAACTTGACTTGGGATGGTGAACACACAATACAATACACAGATGATGTCTTATAGAACTGTATGCTTGAAACCTATATATTTTATTAACCAGTCACCTCAATAAATTCAATAAAAATTTTAAAAAATTGCAAATTATTTGTCTAGGAGCAGCAAGTTTTATTGGATGGTTGGTTAATAATCCTTAGAGATTTCCACATGCTGGTGTATGTATTTTGCAAAAGATTCTTGGGGGGATTCTGAGTTTCCCTGTCTGAGACCCAGTAGTTAGTGGGTCAGAGAAGACTGAGCGGGGAAGGTCCCACTGACGAGGCAGAGCATGTCCTTTCTCTGCCCCTGCACTATCCTCCCCTGTCTGGGCATGGGCCCAGAGGCCTGCCTGCCAGTCCGGTGTCCACATGGGCCACTGTTCTGGAGGTCTGGGATGGCCTTCCTATGACTATTGATAGCCTCAGTGTGTCCTGTTGGGAAGCAATGGTTGGGCGACCCTCTTCCCCAGCCTCCCTGCCCTCAGGTGTGCCCCTCTGAGGCTGAAGGAGAGAAAAGGAACCATCCCAACAGAAAGACAGAGGGTATTCCCAGCATGATCTGAACCACAGGGATTCCTCTGACAGACAGAACGGGGGTGGGGGGCTCTGGAGAGGGTGACATGGGACCTGGGGTTCTCCAGCTTCCACGTCCACCTCAGTGCTTTGGGAGTTGGAAGCTAATGCAGGGAGATCCCTGAGAGAAAGGGATGAAGTCAGGGGGCTGCCTGGAGAAGACTGTGCCTAGGGTTGGTCCCAAGCCTGTACTTGGGATGTTGAGGGGCAGGATGGAGCTGGCAATAGACAGAGGCCCTGGTCCCAGCACTGACCTCCCCTTCCAGGGCCAGCAGGCTACCTGCCCACCAGGCACATTCTTCTAGCTCTTCCGTCCTGGCTGTCCCAGGCAGAGCCCACGGGCTTCTCCCCCTCAGCCCTCTCTTCTTGCTGAGACCCAGTGTGCCTGGCAGAAGGAGTCCTTCCCTGTTCTTCTCTACCTATTGCTGTGCCGTGCTGTGCACCTGCTCGGGTGAGCCTGTACCAGAAGCCTGGGCCCTCTAGGGGGCAGCAGAGGGAGCACTGGCTGAGCAGCCAAAGAGCCCTGTTCTAGATCCATTTTTATGCCTTGCCACAACCCATTGTCCTCTCTGGGCCTCCATTTCTACATTTGGTTTTTGGAGGAGATAACCCACAGGTCCCTCCCTGTCAGACAAACGGCTGTGGATGAGCCGCTGCAGAGAATCTAAGGAGGAGGTAGAGAAGTGAGTGTTCGGACTACTGGGAAGGTGTGCAGGAGGCTAAGCGGTGGGTGGCTCCAGCAGGCAGTGCCACAGCTCAGCATCCTCCACCCCCAGGGGAGCAGACTAGTGGCTACACACAGGCCAGGAAAGCATGGCGGTGGAGCATGGTGGTCAGGCACCCAGCTTTGGGCAATAGGGCCTAAGACCCAGAGGACACTGTGTTCTTGGAGGAGCCCTGGGGCCTCCAGTACCCACAAATCGCTTCTCCCTCTGCCAAAACCTACCTGGGGTTTTCTCAGCTCTGATTATAGGACTGATAGATTTTGGATTTCTCTGTGTAAAGAAATACAACCCCAATGCACCAGGACCAGGAGATCCTAGCCTTCCCGATGCCCAGAATCCCATGCCGCACCCTCCTGCCCTGGGAATGGCCTGAGTTTGGGCTTGGGGGTGCAGCAGCCCTACCCAGGAGCCCTGAGAAGTCAAGAAAGCTGGCAGAGTTTGCACCCAGCCCCAGCCTCCACCAAGCTGCACTGGGAGGCCCAGAGGGGTTTATTTGGATTTTTTAATTATCATTTCTACTTTTTTTCTCTTCATGAAAAAGTTTTAATATACACAGTAAATTAAGCCCAGAAAAAAAAGGGAGGGGGGGCAACATTTCATCTTTAATCTATTTACTTCTGAATATTTAACATACAATTCTGGCACCAATCACCAAATTTAACTGGAAAATTACTCACTAATCTGTTTGCTTATTTGGAATAATTGGGTCGGCTGCCAGCACAAGGATTTCCCCCCCTGTTTAATATCTCAGTTAGTAGTCCAATTTCAGCTTGGCGGCATAATTACTCTGACAGAGCTGTAGCCACGGGGCCTGTGAGTGGGGCTGCTTTTAAACCGTAAATTATGAAGGATTAGCATTTATGAATTTTAAATCAGGGCTGGGGTAGGAGACACTAAAGCTGCTTAACGCTGGGGGAACAGCAGCCTCCACTCTGCAGCAGAAGCCGTAACCCTTCCGCTCCCAGGACTGGCCACAGGACGTGGGCAGGATGTGGGAGGAAGCTGGGGACACAGGATGCGATGACCCAGTAGGTATGGGATTACAAAGGACACAGGTGGGGTGGGGGCGGGCTGAAGCAATGATGGAGCCCCTGAGGGTGAGAAAACCTGGGGTGATGTGGTACAAGGGGTTTCAGCCTACCCCTGGTCCATGGGGTTATGTCTCCCTCTGGCTAGCCACAGTTCAACCCCCCGTTGCCCCAGAGGGAGCATGGAGCGATGACTTAAGAGCTGAGTTCAGTCCTTGCAGCTCCTGCCTCAGCGCAGGCCGGCACCTTCATATAGGAAGGTCACTACCTCTCAAGAATCCCCATCTGATCTGAGCTAGTCTGACCCAGTGCCCTCAGACTCTAAGTGTGACTTCAAAGTGTGCCCAGCTCCCGTAAGCTGTGGAATGGCCATCAGCACTCCCCCAAGCACATCATTCTGAGTTCTCACCTTCCTTCCCACCCTTTCCCCATCCTCACCTGCCCCTTTCTGGCTCATGGTCACCATGGACCTGGGTTTGAAACCCTGCTATACTCCTTATGAGCTGTGTGACTGTAGACAAGTTACTTAACTTCTCTGAGTCTTCCTCTTATTTATCAGTTAAATGAAGATAGTCATTCCTACCCTTCAGGGCTGCTGGGAGACTTTTGTCCCATACCATGGGTGAAGTGCCTGGCACATGGCAAGTGTTTTTATTGGGTTAGCTCCAAGCTCTTTGGGGTCTTCTCAAAACTTAGTCAATGCTCTTCATCCGCTGCCGTTCCTCTGCGCCTCATACTTCACAATGCAAAAAACCCTCAGCGGGTAGCCACTCAGCCTGGCCTTAGGGTGGGCACAAAGTTCAGATCTCAGGCTTCTACTGGACTCCAGGCACCATGGCCACTAGAGCACTGGCTCTGGAGCCAGGCTGGCTGGTTTTGAACTCCTACTCTCTCCCTCACTAGCAGGGTGACCTTGAGCAAGTTATTTAGCTGTTCTATGCCTCAGTTTCCTAACCTGCTACATGGAAATAATAACAATCGTATCTCATCACAGAACTGTTAAAAAGAACAAGTTAATTAATGCGCAGTGTTTAGAATTACGTGTGGTGTGCAGTAAGCACCAGCTCTACTAGTTATTATTATTCATTATCCATATGAGGAAGATGACTGTGGCCCTTTCTATGGGACCTGGTTGTCCTGAGGCTCCAGGTTGCCTATAAAAATAGGAGGAAAAGAGGCAAGATCTGAGTGGGCAGGACAAGGCCATCTAGAACCTCACTGAGGACCATTCTGGACCACATCATTCCATTTGGGATCAAGCAGACTTCTAGGCGTCCCATCTCCCAGCTATGGGGCTTCCCCATGACCTGCAGATCTGGAAGGGCTCCCTGAGGTACCTGATGGGGCAGATTCCTGGGGATCCAGGCCAGCTGTGCAGGCAGCAGAGGCTCAAGGGGCAGAAGAGAGTGCATAGCTAGTCCTCTAGGACTTACACTCTAAGCCCAGCCCTTCCCACTACCCCACTCTGCCTCAATGACACTGTCTGTCCGAGACCACCATATACACAGAGTGACAATCGGCCAGTGCCTTAATGTGAGTCCTTGGGAAGCTCAATTCCCCTCTCTGGACCTCCATATTCGCACATCTGGAAATCTGGAAGAACAGGAGAATTCTTGCCCACCTAGGGGATCTATGATTCAGGTTCATGGCCTTGTATCTCAGCATAATGGATACAGCATGTCACTCACCTGTTCTCTGCAGAGGAGGTTCCACAGCCCATCCTCAGGTCCAGGCTGAGTGAATTTTGGCTTCATGTTACATACTGAATGGATTTGGCTACGCAGCATCATTCATGGCCTTACACTTAACAGCAAATCAAGCCGCAGCCTCAGCTCCCAGGCGTGGGCTGGCAGTGGGAGTCCTGGGGAAATGCTGCAGCCCACCTGGGGCTCCACAGGCCCACACACGGTATTAATGCTGTTTTTAAAATGGCCTGCATGATAATTTTGCTTCAGCAAATAAATCCTTAATTATCTCCTCTTTTATGTTCACATACCCTATACCATTCCCCTTACCCCCCAGCCATCTGGCCCTTAAGGACCATGATTTGGGGGATAAGCAAAGGGGAAAGCAAACTGCTGCAGTGGCTGCCACGTGTGCAAGTCCAGGCAGAGGCAAGGCTGCGCTCCCAGGGGCCCCACAAGATTTCTGGCGCGGCTGGTCTGCGACCACGCTGGGATGCTTGATGGATGGGAAGTGCCCGGTTTGTCGAGTCCTTGCTGAGCTTTGTGATAACTCATTATATTTCTTTCTTTACAAATTGCCCCATTAGCACTCCTGAATTGAACAAAATCATAAAGCCAGGAGCATCCCAACCTGGGCTGAGCCTGGGCGATGAATGACCTGTGTTGCAAAGGCCTGCATTTTGGGGGGAAAGCTGGGGACAGCTGGCTGGAGCAGGCCCTACATTCTGCAAGGGAAGTGGGTTTGTTTTCTTTAAACTTAAGAGAATAAAAGAGTTCTAACCAAGTCCTGCTGGATTTAAATAGCAAGATCTGCCTCGCTGCTCATTGGCTTTCACGCTGTGGGCTCTGATCCTTGTTTGAGGGGTTAAACTCTAACCCCATTAAGCCATTTATGGAAAGCTGACCACTGGGGGAGGGAGGTGACCCCTCTTCCTGCAGCCTCCCTAAACCCCACAGATGCTGAAATTGGTTGTCACTCTCAGTCAGAGGATTCTAAACAAGTAGGCACTAATCCCCTCTGTTAAGGAGATACTTATTTTGTCTGAAAAACTTCAAAGAGCCCATGACAGACACTCAAAATCAAAATTAGCATTCCAATGAGGATTTAAAAATAATAATTCTTACAGTTCTGCTGAGGAGAGGAGGGAAGGGGAAGTGATTGGCCAGGAGGCTGGAGGAGGCAGTGGGGGCCAGCGCCTTTCATCTGCCCACTCTGAGGAGCTTTTGGGATCTACCCCTGCTGGCGGCCCAGCTGAACCCCCTCCACAAAGGGGTAAAGGCTGGGCTGTAGCCTGGGCCCTCCAGGGCAGGAAGTGGCAGCTGCCCCCAAATATTGCGCAGATGAGAAATGCAAGGCTTGGAGAGGAAGGTGACATCCCAGACCATCAGCTAAACCTGGAGTTTGGGCCCACGGTGGGCCTCCCGCCTGCCTGCCTGAGGGCCACAGCATGAGATCTGCTGGCGGAGCTTGCAGGACGGCACAGAATCTTATAGCCATCCTGGGGTAGCTCAGCGGCCGACTGTGGAGCCCACAGCCTTACCAGCACACCTGTCCATGTCACGGTCACGTTTGGGAGCCAGAGGGTCCAAACAGACTTCTGGAGTCCCTGTAGCCTGTCTCATGGAACCCATTGAGCCTCCTCTCGCCCCAGGCCTGACTCTTCACTTTGCTACACTAGTTCCCCCAGCCGGGCCTCACCCTGGCCTGCCCCACCCCTCAACCCAGCCCACTCCAGGTGGCCTCTGTAGCCCTCTCTCGCCAGAGTCACTTTGGCATTTTCATCTTTCAAAGGACCCTCCTGTTCCAGATTCCAGGTTTCCAGGCCAGGAGGAGCCCCAACCCCATCTCCAGACAGGGAGCTCCTCTCTCCCAGGCTCTCTGTACCCTCTTCTTCCATGAAGTTGCTCAAGAACCTGCAAGGACTCCTGGGTCCCCCTTGGCTCCTGGGCCAAATCCCCTACTTGCTCTATTGGCTCCTACTTGGGCTGCTCAGGGTGCCAGAACCTATGCCTCCTGCTCCCCATGGCCTTTTTGGCATCAACCCTTCAGGGAGGACCTCGCATCTCAAAGATGGCTAGTGCAGGGGTCACAGAAGTTCCTTGGACCCTCAGTCTCCCCCTACAGCCCTAACACACACTGCTTTTCTGCATCACCCGTGAGTTCTATCTGGCATCTGCCCAGCCTCCGCTACCTCTCTGCTTTCCTCCAAGGCTGATCTGGAACCAGGTCCTGTCCATTCACTCACACTCTTCTTCACCATGTAGACATGCTGGCCCTGCGTGGGGCCCCAGAGCAAGGCACCCACCCTGCTCTTAGGGTGCTTCCAGCCAAGTGGAGACACAGGAGGGAGTGCTGGTCCATCACAGTATAGAGGTTGTGAGAATTTGACAGAAAGATCAGAGGACTTCATCTGGGGGCTCTCTGCATTGGTGTCAATGAGCTTTAGCAGAAGGTCACCAGGTGGGCAAAAGCACTAAGGGCCTTCCAGGAGAAACAGCAGCATGCAAATATGGGAGGCACAAGAAGCCTGGGAATGAGGGAGAATCCCAGGGCGCCTTCCTGACCCCTAGCGTGGGCCTAGGCCCTTCATGAAAGCCAGGTGGTCCTGGTTACCTGTTCTGGTAACTGTGTTGGACAGCACACGCACTTCAGAGAGGGAAAGAAGGAAGTGCCCGTAGGAACCCTCCTCTGCTCACCAGTGACACCCTTGGCCACCAATGAGACGGAGCCCTGGAAAGCATTACCTCATCCAGAACAATGGTCATTGGTTCCTAGTAATAGAAAAGCCTGAAGATTTGCCAAAGTCCCAGCTCTTGGCATTAACCCTTCCGGAGGCAGCTCTTGTCTCCCCTGACTGCCAATGGTGTCCCTGCGCAAACCAGCTCTGTTCGTTCAAAGCACTTTCGCACCCCCCATCTTATAGCCTAGATTCTTAGACATGCTTGCTCAGAGAATAAAATTGTAAAGCTTCTAGTAGTCACATTAAAAAGATTAATAGAAAAATTGATTTTAATAATAATATCTTACGTAACTCAGTATTATTATTGTGTTTCTACAGCTCCAAACATTATCATTTCAACAGGTAATCCATATAAAATCACTAATGAGATCGTTCCCACCCTTTTTTATAATATGCCTTAGAAATCTAGTGTGTATTTTACGCTGACAGCACATCTCAGTTCCAACAAGGCACACGTCAAGTGCTCCACGGCCGCCTGTGGCCGATGGCAACTATAACTGGACGGCACAGAGACCAACGTACTGGGTCCGCAAAGGAGGAAACTGGGGTGGAGGGGAATGGACTTTTTTCTGGACTGTTTGGGTACCCCCAGATTCATCTGTTGAAACACTGCCCCCAGCCCCCAGTGTGAGGGTTTTAGGACGTGAGGACTTTGGTAGGTTGATTAGGTTAAGATTAGATGAGTTCATGGGAAAAGGGATACTTGAGCTGAGAAGAGGGTAGAAAATCTGCAGCTGGGACCCAACCAGCTTCCTGAAACCTGAGGACCCCAGCTATTGCTGAAGGGTGAACAGCCCTGGCAAGGCAAGTGTGCTCAGGGAGCACAAAACAAGCAATCCAGTCCTGCCTACAGTCCCGCTAGACATGCGAGCCCAGCCTTAGAGGTGGCTGCCCCCGCGTGCTCCTCAGCAGAGCCCGAAGAAGCCTGGACTTGGCCCTTCTCCCTTTTCCTTCAGGCATTCCAGACTCCTTTGGAACGAACTGAGTCTGCCCATGGGCTGAGCTTGGGCAAGCAAGGTAGCCTGAGCCCTACCTGCTAAAAGCCAAGGAAGCCACAGCCTGAGACGGGACCTGGCCTGCCTTCTGTGCCAAGGTCGAATGGCTGCCTGTGGGGCCTGGGGCTGGGGAAGCCTGGGGCCGTGGAAGCCTGGGACCGCTGGGGCTTGTGGGGCCTGAGGGCTGTGGGCCTGCGCTCTCAGGCTGGGCCTCGCTGCCTCTTGCCCCCACCTGGCCTCTAAGCCCTGATGCCGGTAATGAGCAACTCCCGCACCACCGTGGCTCAGAGGAGGCCTCCTGGCAGCCGGGCCTTGTTCTCATTGTCCTGCTCCGGCCCAAATGCACCAGGCCCAGGCCTCAATCACATCAATGGGCCGAGGATGTGCTGACGCGGCACTTTCATCTTTTCTCAAGGCCTGTGTTTGAACTTCGAGCGAGCGGCCTTCCCAAACGGGCTTGTCTTCTAAGAAGGCAGCCAATCTCCTTTCCCTGGCTTCCTAAGCAGGCTGATCCTGAGAGTTATTGAGGCACAAAAAAGGAGACGTTCAAAGGCAAATCTAAATTACCATCCTCTTCAAACTGGGGAAAAGTCTTATTAAGTCGCCTGTGTGTGAATCCCGGCCTATTTCTGTCTGCAGACCTTTCTTCCTTTGTGCCACATAAATGGACACATCTTATTGATTTTCTTTCAACCCGGATCACCTCCATTGCTGTGAATATGGGCACACGAATCCTATTCCTTCCTTCCCAGTGGGGCTGAAGAAGAACGGGGGTGGCAGCTGGAGGGACCCAGCATGGTGGGGGCTGCGGTACCCTGCTCAGCACCCCTGCGTGCCTTCCCACAGGACTCTGCAGAACTGCCTGAGAGCCAGCACTTGCCTCGGGGGCACAGGGGAGGCATCCCAGGCCGACAGGGGGGCTTTGAGACTGTGAAGCTGGCATAGGGGGCCTAGCCAGCCCTGCCTAAGTGGGGTGGGGCACAACTCAACAGACCCTTGAACTCACCCACCTCTTCCATCAGCCTGTTCTCTTGTCTTCTGTGTCTCCTGCTACCCATCCTCTATGACTCCCACCCCCAAGCCCCAGCCACTTTGCTCATTCCATTCCAGCCCTGGCCTCCTTGCTGAACAGGTCATCCACAGTCCCACCTCTGGGCCCCAGCACTGCTGCTCCCACACCTGGGAGGATCTTTCCCCAGATATCTTCAAGGCTTGTCGCCACTTAGATATCGACTTCTCAGTGAAACTTTCTTGGGCCACCATATTTAAAATTGCACTTGTCCCACCCTGGCCGGGTGCCTTGGTTGGAGTGTCATCTCAAACACCAAAACATTGTGAGTTCCGATCCTGGTCACGGCATATATGTGGGTTGCAGATTCGATCCCTGGTCAGGGCACATATGGGAGACAACTGATTGATGTTTCTCTCTCACACCAATGTTTCTCTCTCTCTCTCTCTCTCCTTCCCCTTTTTCTAAAATCAATAAAAACATATCCTTGGGTGAAAATTTAAAAAATAATAATGACAAAAGTAAAACTGCACTCATCCCCTGTACTCCGTAGCCCACTCCCCTACTTTATTTTGCCCCATAGCACTTATCACAACTGACATGCTCTACGTTTTCCTTGCATGTATTGGTTGTCTCCCCCACTAAAATCTACACTCAGCAGAGGCGTTTGCCCCTTTGTTCACTACGCTGCCACCAGTACCTAGAATAGTAAGAGTATATCATACATAGTATACAGAAGTGCTCAATAAATGACTATGCACTGCAGGCCCTGCAGGGGGCCCAGCCAGCACTGACAGCTGCCTCCTGTGACCCAGTCCCCAGCCTCCTGCGGGCCCCACACGGGATGCACAGACTGGATCCTCACGGAGGCACCATCTCTGCTCTAAGCTACCTCAGGCTCCCAGAAGAAGACCCATCTCTAGGCCCGCACACTGCCTGGCCCAGTTTGCCCTCAAGACAATGGCTTGCCAGCCCACGACTGTGTCTCTGAGCCGTCCATCTCCTTCTACTGGAGAGGGCCCCTATCTGAGGACTTGTCACCCCGTCAGATCCCACTAGCCAGGACGGTGCCACAGAAAGGCCCTGGGTCCTAAGCTCCCTCTGCAAACTACCCCCAGAGGGTGGACCCTCCTGTGGGGACGCTCCCTCCCTCACTACACCCCTAAGCTGGGCCAGTGGATATAATAATTACTGTACACGATGGGCCAGTGGATATAATAATTACTGTACACGATGGTCTGAATTTTGTTTCCCTCTAAAATTTGTATGTGGAAATCCTAGTTTCCAAGGTAGTATTAGGAAGTGGGGCCTTCGAGAGGCGATTATAAAAGAGACCCCCAGGGCTCCCTGACCCTTGTACCACATGAGGATGTGTGAAAGGTCAGCAGTGTGCAGCACCCAGGAGGACTTTCGCGAGCACCTGACCATGCAGCCAACCTGATCTTGGATTCCCAGCCTCTAAAACTGTGAGAGATAAATTGCTGTGTTTTAGAAGCCACCCAGTCTGTGGTGTTTTGTTGTAGCAGCCCAATGGACTAAGACACTGTACAAGCCACCCTGGTTGGCTGACGCGGGCCTGGGGCTGGCCTTGGCTTTCCCATTGCTCTGCGTGTCCCTGAGGGACTCTTTCCATCTCCCGACCTCAGTTTCCCCATCAGCAGCACGGACGGAGTGAGCCAGAGAACCTGAGGACCTTTGTAGGCCTCACAGTCAGAGCCCTTCTGGCCTCTCCTGGAGAAAATCAGAACCACCAGCTAGAGGTGCCGGGGTTGCAGGCAGGGCCAGCCCACCAGCTGGAATGACCTTCTCATGTCAGTGGGTTAGAACCTGGGAGCCAGGGCCTGCAGTGCCCTGCCCAGGTCAGAGGGCAACAGTAGGGGACACAACGCCAAGTCCTCACTTCATTCCTCCTGGCTCTTGAGCACCACATGAGCCACAATGCTAGGTGGCCAGGCTGTGAGAATCTAAAGTCCACCAAAACCCACCTTAGCTCCCAGGGGACTTTACACTGATTGGTCTTCATGGTAGGGGTAGGGGTGAGGAGGAGGTGGCCCAGGGTTGCAGACTAAGGGCCCATGACCCTGTGATCTTTCCTTCTCCCAACTCAAATGTGCTGAACAGAATCATGGTTATCAGCTCAGCCCTGAACCTGGCCTTTTCATTGGCCCTGACCCTGGCACCAGGCCGAGCCCAGACCTGCTACCCCATGGTCCAAGCAACCCTTCAAGCTGCCAGCCTCCTCCTTGAGCTGAGCTGCCTCCCTGTGTCCATCTCTACCATAGTCCATCTTAAGGTCATGCAGGTGGCAGCTTTGTCCACAGTGACACACTTCTCAAGCCTCCAGGATAGCTGTTTCTCTCCCTTAGTCTGTGGACTCCCCGAGTGAGGCCCATCAGTGATTCTTGCCTGTCTGGTCTGCCTATATGCTGTGTCTCCTAAAGGTAGCCCTCTTCCCTTCTCCTTGCCCTCACCTTGATTGACATGTTCTCCTTTCCCAAGGATTCTGCAATCACTTTCTAATGGGCTTCCTTGACCCTAAATCTAAACCTTGGGCTGTACTGGACAGGGAGGATGGGCTCAGCACACAGATGATCTTTCTTTTTAAAAAAATCTGGTCCTGTATCTCTCTCGGAAAACTTCCATTGCCCCAGGGCTCAGAGTAGGGCACAAAATTGAAGGCACTTGCTCTCAGGTTGTACAAGTGCAGGCTCAGCTTTAAAACACGGTGCCCCCTGAGATCTGCTAAACACCCCAGAGGCCCTGCTGGACTGCCCCTAGCCCCAGCCCTGCATCTCCCTTAAATCCAGATAAACTCCTGATCGCTTCCTTCAGCTCAAGACACCACCAGACCCCAGCCCCATCCATTTCCTGCCTTGTGACCCGCCAAACCCACAAGCACGTGCCCCTGCCCCTGCACCTGCACCCAGGTCATTCCCCTCGGTGCTCTCCCACTTCTGGGTCTCTGCACAGACTGGGGCACCCTTCCT
The DNA here is from genome assembly GCF_987537825.1 of Furipterus horrens. Taxonomy (NCBI): domain Eukaryota; kingdom Metazoa; phylum Chordata; class Mammalia; order Chiroptera; family Furipteridae; genus Furipterus; species Furipterus horrens. The sequence goes on along the minus strand of NW_028327172.1, from coordinate 40,575,702 downwards.
CCTCTGAAGTCAGTCTCCCTCTTGTCTTCCCAGGCTCCCCTTGGCTGTCACCTTCTCATAAGCCTCCTCTGACTAGAGTGGTTCCGGCGGCTGTCCCCCACACAGCACTGACCACATCACACGCCTCAGGCCCATTTACGGGTCCTTGTCTCTCAGTGGGCTGAGTCGTCTTTGAGGTCTAAAACGAGGTCTGGTTTTTCTCCTTCTGCAGCCTAGGGGCTGGCCTAGTGCATGTTCTCCGTGGGTGTCGGTTGAATGAACGCTGGAGGAATGAGAGAAGAACCCACAAGCAGGCAGCCCCGTAAAGGAATGGGCTGTTGGCCCCAGCGCCAGCATGCCGGTCCCTTGGAGAAACACCATGCATCTGCCTGCTGGAGAGAAGCAGACAGACAGATGAAAGCAAGAGAGGCCCATGAATTCTTTGGGGGAAAGAAACTCATTTCCAAACGGGGGGCTATAGGCCATGGGAAGACCAAAAAATTTCTCAAAATTAAACCAAAGGATGGGCCTGGGGAGCCATGGGGCTCCTGGGGATTTATTAATGCATGCTTCTGAGTGATTCTTCCTCCTGCAATCCAGGCACTGGGTTAGCACTGACTTCCAAATTATATTTAATTGGACAATTATTCAAACTGAAAAACTTGCACAGGAAACGAAGGCGGTCCTTAATAAACACCTTGTCTCCTCAGCCCCAAACAGGCAAGTCGTTTACTGACCCAAGAGGCACAATTTGTCTTTGGTAAATTTATTTTGAAGTAATTGCCGGCTCCAGGAGTAACCATTTTTCAAAGGGAAACTTGGCTCTAGCCAGCAGAATAATAAATTGTTCCCTGACCCGTGTGACGCCTAATCCCATTAGAAAGATGTGCGCTTGGAGGATGGAGGGCGGCGTGAGAGAGGACTGATGGCCCTGCGCACAGCCCAGTCACCCCGCTGTGACTGCTGGGAGCCTCCCGGGCTGATCAGGGCATGACCACCGGAACCAGCCTAGACTTTCTCTACAGAAGCGGCTGCAAGGGTTGGGACTGAGGATGTGACCTGGCCATGGTCTCTGTGGCTGGGGACAGAAGGCTAACATTTCCCTAACCACCCCTGGGCACCACCCGGAGTCCGGAGTCCGGTGCAGCCCTGGAGCCCAAACTTCTCCTCCTGTCTCCTCCTGACTCTCTCTCCCAGCCTGCCTACCCCCACCCTTCCGCCAGGACAGTCCTCATTCTGCTCTCTGGGTCCTGCTGGCCCCTGACCTGGACCCACAACCTTCTTGGCATCCCTAGTGAGGTTAAGCAGAGCTGGGACACAGGGAGAGCACACTTTCCTCGCAGAAGGCACACATGCATAGCTGCACCTTGTTGAACAGCTGAGGGCCTTGGGGAACCTGCTTTAATGAATTGAAATGCGTTTATAAATAGCATATCCATATGCAAATGAGCACCTCCAACAGCCTGGAAACAGGCTGGTCTCTGATCGCTTCCCATTAAGCAAATGCAATTTATAAAACCTGGGCTCTTTTTTCAGGAGAGAAATGAAGGGGTCGGTTTACAAAGGGATCCCAACTTGGTTTCCTTGAAGAACAAGGCTTCTTCCTTCTGTGTAGGGTGAACCTCAGTGCCCCAAATCCAGGCTTAGCCTCATGCGGCATCTATCATGGGGGAAGCCTCATAACTGGTCCCTAACCCTAACCCCCACCCAGTGGCTCCATCTTCTTTGCTGCCCCAGATGGATTGTAGAACATAGTTCTGCCCACAGACACTGGTAACAGCCTTCTGGTGACTTCTTAGCACCCTCGGGGGCAAAGCCCAACCCCTCAGCCTGGTTTCATCGCCTACCACGTCTCCTCTCCCTTCCCAGGCCCCAACACTTCACACACTTACCATCCTTCCAAGGGCACCTAATTAGAACTCAGTTGTGCCCTGAGCTTTGTGTGCCCTGCCCCTCTCTTCTCCTCCACAGGAAATTGTATTCAGCCTCTACACACCAATCCATTGTTCCTTCCCTGCAGCCCATCCCCACCCTTTCTTCCTCTCTTAAGCTCCCAGGCAATACAGGTAAAATAACAGCAAATCCTCCTAGAGCACTGACTGTGTGCCTGCACGGTCTGAGAGCCTTACACTATTCACGCCTTTCACCCCGACAATTGTATGTGATAAACATGACAGCAGCCCCAGTTCACAGATGGAAGACTGAGCACAGGGAAATGAAGTGATGTGCCCAGGGTCACACAGCTAGGAAGGAGTGGAGCTCATATCCAAACCCAAACAGTCTGGCTCCAGAGTCTTGGCCACTATTTTATTCTCGTAGGTGTCAGTTACAGGCTTTGCTTGCTTCTAGGGTGTGGAAGGGAGTGCTGGGACCTATGGGGTGGAAGGCCTCTGACCCCTGTCCTGCCTCCCCGCAGGCCAAGCTTCATCGTTAAAAGCATTCTATAGGGCACAGGGCAGGTCCTCCCATGTCGTCATCTTCAGTTCCATCCCCCTCTCTCTGCACCGGCTTTTTACAACATTTCCCATGCGTCTCAAGCTGCCTGGCAAAGACCTCCGCATTGGACCTGAAAGCCCCCAAATCTGCTCAGGGTCCCCAGAAGAATGACCAGTCCAGAGATTTCCCCTTCCAACTACCCCGCAATTCCCCTACCTCCACTCTGTACCATGTGGCCCCAGAGAAAGGCGAGGTTGGTGCCCCAAGAGTCTAGGTATCTTCAGAGCTTCCCTAAGAGGCCTTGCAGAGTCCCAGTTAAACTCCACTGTCCTGTGATAGCCCACATTCCAACTACTGTACTGACAACCTGACAACCCAACCTTATAATCTTTACATCACTTGGAAAGTTCTGACTGATATTAGTCATAAAACTACTGTGTCTCTATTAGCACTGTTAAAGGCTGCCAATTCTTAAGCAAACAGAAGATAATGTGCCCAGAGCCTGGCACAGAGAAGGTGCTGTTAAACTTCCTCTCCCTTCCTTCTTCCCCCAGATAGGTACTGAGGACTTGCTGGGGGTCAAGGCTTCTGCTGGATGCTGGTGGAATGCTAATAGACAGAATACTGATCTTCGTGATCTAAAACAGTCCAGCAAGAAAGGCGGCCGAGAAAACCCATCCATCGCATGAGGTCTGAGAGCACAGGCAGAGGCGAGCCCAGGGCATTGGGGATACAGTCCCTGACCCTGAGGGGGCTTGTGCATGTGACAGGCAGGGAGGGTCAGGAAGGGCCTGGCTGGCCAGGCTGAGCAGCTCGGCCTCCTCCAATGTGTTGACAGGTCCCACACATGGGAGGATGTGAGCTTCAGCAGGATCACCCTGGCAGAAGAGGAAAGGGGTGGCTGGGGGCAGGGAGCCGAGGAGGACAACTTAAACGGTCCGGAGAAAGATAATGGTGAGCTCTCCTAGGAAAATGGCCGTGGGGCTGGAGATAAATGATGTTTCAACAGTACTTAGGGTTACAGTTAATTACAGCTTCCAGTTAGGGAGTGACAGCTGTGTCCTAGATGCTGGATCTTTGTGCTTTATATCCATTATCTCCATCCTTTCAGACAGCGTTCCAGGGAGAAAGTATAGGTAGCCTCATCAAACTGAGAAGAGTTTCATCAATGAACTGTTTTCACAGGTGTTAGCGGGACTCCCAAAAGTTAAAAAGCATGGTGCTCTGCCCTACATCTAGGAATGGCGCGGAACAATCACCACCCCAGTCTGGAAAGGAGATGGGGAGGAAGCAGCTACTGGAACCTAGACAGAGGAGAACTGTGGGGTGCCACATATGCAGTATCACACTTCAGTTGAGGGATGAGTGAGCCCATGGTGGCCCTGCAGGGGGGGGAGCTAGGTGAAGCCTCCTGGGCACAGGAAGGGTGAGTCTGGAGGGTCTAGATCATGGTGAAGGCCAGAGGGTTTGGTGACTGGTTGCCAAAGAAGAGGAGTCAAAAGTGACCCAAGTTTGTGGCATGGGTGTTGGTGGCAGATGGTGGTGTGACACTCTGAGACAGAGGCAAGGAGAAAGGAAGGCAGGACTCCTGGGAGCCTGGGAGGGAAGGCACCTGCCTCCACCCTGAGGCTCCCACAAAGCTCAGAGTGGCTCCATGACCCTGAGGACACACCTCATTTTGTCCCTGGTCTCTATTTCTAAAACAAAGGACTTACCAGCTACATGAAATGGCCTCTTCATGTCTCCCCACCCCAGCTCTTGTCTTCCTTCTGCCGTGGCTCTGAGCTGGGCACACGGCACTTGGAGCCCCTTCCTCCATGGGAGCAGCATTTTAGGGAACAACAGCTATCTTGGGACAATAAGGGAGGGTAAGGCCCATGCTCTGGTGTCAGACAGAACTGAATTGGGCAGGCACGAAATTGCAAAATTTTATACATTCCGATGTGCAAAAATCACAGACCTTCATTTTTCTATAATTCATTTTCTCTTGAGGTCACATTCCCACAGATGACTTGGAAAGCGGGGGAGGATCCTTAACTTGCCAATTAAAGATAGCTCAGCCTTTTCCAGTTTAAAACAGTCTCTTTCAGGTTAACTCAACATCTTTTGCATAAATACTCAGTCTTTCAAAATTCAAGCTATCAGGACTATTTCTCTCCTCTCTTAACATATCTTCATTTTACTTCCTTCTTCTTGAGATGCCAGCCAGATCCAGGGGCAGGTTGCATCACTCACAGTGGCAAGGGGAAAGGCATTAGGCCCACGGGCTGTCCATTGGGCTCTCACTGGCCTCAGACATTGTGACTAGACTTGCTCCTGGTATCCACTGAGGTGCTGTGTCCTTGAGCTCTGTTTTGGCCTCTGTTTATGACATCCGTATCAGCTGGTATAAGCTAGGTTATGTTGCAACAACAAACAGTCCCCAAACCTCACTCATGTTACATGTCCATCACACATCAACCATGGGCTGTGTGTTATATCAAGTCCTCCCTCTAGGACCCAGGCTGACAGAGCAGCTACCCCTGGGAACATTGCTACAGCAGAAAGAAGAGAGGGCTATGGAAGGTTTTGCTTCAGCAGTTGAATGCTCTGTCCTGTAAGTGGCACATGTCAGTCACTTCTACTCATAACGCTTTGGCCGGAAGTAACCACATGGCCCTAGCAGGGAGCTGGACGCTCAGTACTGCCCCACACCAGGAAGTAGAGTCTGGAACATCTGACAAATAGCATTAATGGCCACCAGAACAAGAGCATGGACCTGTACCTCAGGGCCAGACTGACAGCAAACCTATTTGAATCTGCCCTCCCCCTCCCCACCACCCCCTTTGCAGGCCTGTTTTCTCCCCACTGTGACAGGGGGTAGGAGGCTCCATGAGGCTGCCCTTTGGCTCAGCCACTTAACCACCTTCCTCAGCCATTTCGAAACTGTGGCCTGCATGGTCCCATTCTGTCCTGGCTGCTGCAGAGCTCAGAGACTCACTAAGGAGGTGGCCTTGTTTCCAGTCTAGGCCCCCTCCCTGGGAGGCTCCCAAACCCATCTGGGCGACTGCCTCCACTCCCACTGTGCTCTCACATCAGAAGGTGACCAGGGCTGTAATCCCTGACCCCTCACCGCTCTCCTGCTCATCGTTTTGTGGCTTCATCCCCTCCACTTCCTCTGCCTGTCAAGGGAACCTCCTCGGTGTAACATGTGGTACCTTCCTTATGCTGTGGCTTCAGGTAAAACGCAAAGATCAAGTCTACCAGGCTTGACTCGGTTATGCCAACAAAGTTTTAGGAATAAACCTCTTCTCTCTGAACCTCATCTGCCTTATGATGTGTTTGTTTCTCCGTGGACACAGAGTCCTGTGGTGAGGGTGGTGGGGGAGGTTCTGCACATGAGTCTAACTCTTACTTTGCATTCCTACTTCAATAACCCTGAGCCTGCTTGTCAATTATATCTCAAGAAAACTGGAAAAAAGAAAAAAGTCATCCCTTTAACTTTGGTTTGAATTCTACCAGGTGTGTGTAACTGAATGAGGCACCTAACCCAGCATCCTATGGTCTCCCTTACAGAGCCCAGTCCAGGCCAGCACCCACCACATGCCTGGGAGCACCCTCTCTGCACAGTCCCCTGCCTGACCCCCTCTGTCCTCTGGCTAACTCTGCTGGTCATTTCCACTTCTAGTTGTGTGACCTTGGGCACGTCAACTGACTTTGCCAAGCCTCATTTTCCTCACCTGTAAGCCGGTGACAGTGATAGCCGGCCTCCTAGGATTATTGTATAAAATTATATAATGCCCTTAAAACAGCACCTGGCATAGGATAAGTGTTAGCATCATTATTGTTATTTGTCCATGTTCCCCTTCTTGGAGAATGCTTTATGCCTTAGAGCCTTTGTCCTCACTATTGGAGTCTGTTCACTGTGGAGCTAGCTAGTTCCTGCCAGGCCTCATGCACTGGCCCCACATCCAGGATCACTGTAGAAGCACTCGGGGTGCTCTGCCCAGGTCCCTTCAGAGGTTCTTTGCCGTTTCTGCTAGCTCCATCCTGGTCTTGGTGGGCACGTGCCTCTGACCACCTCACTTGCAACTCTGATGGCAATGGCTGCCCCAAGATTGCCAAGCCAGGGGTCTGCAGTCAACCTCCCTGGGGTGGGCTGTGTTAGTCAGGGTTCTGCAGAGAGACAGAACCAATAGGAGAGATGGGTAGATAGGTAGACAGACAGACAGGAGAGATTTATTCCAGGAATTGGCTCACACAGTTATGAGGCTGAGAGGTCCCATGATCTGCCATCTGCACACTGGAGACCCAAGAAAGCCAGTGGTATAATCCGGTCCGAGTCCAGAGGCCTGAGAAGACCATGGAACTGATGGCCATGGGAATGCCAGGGCTGATAGGAAGTCCTACTCTGAGTCTTCCGCCTTTTTGTTCTCTCCAGTCCTCAGCGGACTGGGTGATGCAATGTGTACACTCAGATTACCAATTCAAATGCTCATCTCTCTGGAAACACCCTCACAGACTCACTCAGAAATCAAGTGTTACCAGCTATCTGGGCATCCCGTGGCCCAGTCAACTTGACACATAAATTAACCATCATCTGGGCCTTGGCCAAAGGCCAACAGGGCCTGCGGCATGAAAGTACAGCTCCCTTGCCCCAGGCCAGGATGACCAAGATGTGGTGTTTCACTCCCCAGTTTCCCATGCAGGATCACACTGACACCATCTTCTGGGGATCTGAAATGATCTGAAACTCTGCCCCTAACTTCTGACACACCAGCTTGGCCTTCCCTTCCCAGCCCGCGCCCACTTCCACTCCTTATGGGCTTGTTGGGGGAGCACCTCCTCAGTAAACCACATGTGTACCTCCTCATCCTCAGGTCTGCTGCTGAGCGCCCCCCACCCCGCCTCCTATCCCCAGAGACGACACAGGTGCCACAGAGCTGCGAGCATGTGCAGGTGAGAGTGTCAGCTGCTCACTGAGCACCTGTTGTGTGTGTTGTGGGTCACCTGCCTCATCTCAATGATCAGACCTGACCTGCCACATAGGATACATTATTATTCCCATTATACAAGTGTACCCGCATCCAGGAAAAGATACCTCTCCCACTAAACCAAACTCCAATTCTACTGCTTGATCCTAAACTCAAATGGAAGCTTACTTGATCCCTAACTTGAATCCAGCCTGACCTCACTACCCGGACTGACCCCAGACCAATCGTAAATCTCACTCTCACCCTGCCCCTACATTTAACATCCTCTGTGACCCTGTGGCCTCGGTCCTGGCTCGGCTCCATGCTTGCCATAGCTTCCTTCATTCAGAAGGACCGTGCGGGGCACCTGGAGACTGCCAGCCTCTGCCTGCCCCACCTGAGAGGACCCCTCAAAGCAGCCAGGGCTCTGAATGGTTCTGGCTGTCTCTGTGCGGGTGATGGGTGAGCTCTGGTGTTATCAGAACCATGGGAGGGATTCACCAATTTTCCTGCCTGTCAATTCACCATAACTTCTAAAGCACAGTAAGATGATACCACCTCCCAACAGCATTCAGCTCTGTCCCTGCCCGGGAGGGCTTCCTAGGGGCCAGGACTCAGAGGGGCTGTGTGGGTCTGTGATTCTGTTCCAGATGCTTCAGGGGTCACACCTTCTGCTGGCCTCCCAGACAGACACCACACTGGGTCCACTCTATGCTGGCTGCAGCAGGCCTGGCCTGTCTGAGGCGTGAATGTCACCATGAGCATCTCCATCACCGTGAACTGAAGGAGGCAGGTAAGGCAAATGTCAGCAGGGCTCCCTGTCATGCTGTGCCTTCAGCCCCTTTGAAGATGACAGAAACCCTAAAATTCTTAGGGGTGCTCAGGTCCTGCCAGCACAGGCTGGAGGAAGAGAAGCAGGTCCTGCTGTGGGCTTGCTCACATCACCTTTTCCATTTGCAACTGTCCCGGCATAGTGACTGTGAGCTGCCTCTACTGCTGTCACAGGAACCCCCAAGCAGTGGGCAAAGCCGGTGGGTAGTGGCTGTGTGACCCATTGCAGAGGTAGGAACTGGGGGACAGTGGCTCAGGAAGAACCTGAGAGTGACAGGGAGGATGGATGCTATGGCCAGAGCCTGGCAGGGTCGCCCCCAGAAAACTGAAATGGTTGAAGGCACAGCCCACCCAGAAGGCTGATGTTAATCACAGAGTACTAGGGTCTCAGGCCAGGCCAGGCCTCAGAGGCAGAACCCTACCAAGGACCTCAGCCTGTGGGGTTGTCTGTCAGTGCATCCCCAACATGTAGGGTGGGCATTAGAGCCCCCTGGAATGCCCATCCCTGACAGTCCACAGCCTTGGGACTGGCTTCCCAGGATCATGTGCCTGAGGAGACCAGGCACTCTGGGCTGGCATGAGGAGAAGAAGGCAGGACATGGATGGGAAGCTTTCATTTCTGTATCATAAACAACTTTCTAACCATCACAGCATCTCATTTAAAAGGAAATCCAAGAAGAAGACATCACATCAACTCTTGATTGTTTGCGGGCTTCGAAGCCTGCCTATAAAACCTCCTCGGTAATTAAGTAGAATGACTCCGTTTTGCCACATAAGTGTGGTTATTGCTCCTCAGTGGCTGCAATTAATATAAAAACAGCTTAAGGAAGCCATCATCAAGGCATAATGAGTTTTTAAATATTAATTAATATGTTAATAGCCATTCTAGGTTGAGGAGGAGGTTGCAGCGCTGTTGTATCAGAGATGATGTCTGCCAGGGTCCCAGGAATGCCTGAGTTCCCCTCTGCATACCCTCCCTTCCCTCCCTCCTAGGGGAGCGAAGCAGCCTGGAAGTCAGAACCTGCTTTATTAATAGCTATGTGATGCCTGACACCCCAGTGCAGTGCTCTGAGCAGCTGGATGGGGCATGGGGAACCTGGGCCATCAGCTCAAGAGCTTCAGTAGGGCCCATCACACCCCCAAATGTGGCATCAGCACCTCCAGAGCGCCTGAGGACAGAGAAAGAAGCCCCAGGAGAGGTTCTGAGTCCAGTGCTCCTCCCAGGACATAGACCCAGAAGGGATGAGCAGAGGAGAGGAGGCCACAAGACTCAGGGCTCATGCCCCACATGGGTCAGCAAGATGCCATTAATCTGCATTGTGGCCCACTAAGGCTGTGACCATGGCCCAGTGGATGCCTTAGGCTCTGACCAAGCAGGCTAGCAAAGCCCTTCTTTTGCAGGAGCTGGGAGGACAGTGGTCAGAGGAAGGTCTGGCATAGGAACCGGGGAGGTGGATAAAGTACTCCCTTTCCTACGGTCACCTAGTTTCATTCTCTCTTGTCTTTCTGGTCTACCCAGTGGGGGCATGGCTGCTGACTGGGGTGAAGGTGGGGGACAATCAGTTGCTCATTAGCAGAGTCTGTTCCTAGCTAAGTAAGGTCCCTCTCTCAGCAGCTACTATAGAGCTGTGGCCCCCAGAAGCCTCTGAATAGGGTAGAAGAGGACATTAATTGATTAACCCAAGGACGTCCTAGACACTTAAGCAGAAATGCCACCCTCCCTGCTAGTTCCCCACCTGCGGTGACAATCAGCCCCACTGTCCCAGCGAGTTCAACCGCAGGGTGCGTGAGGAACCCCACAGACAGTGTGAGCCACAGAGGCCAAAGCAGCAATAGAAAAATCCCCCAAAGTGTGAACCCCACATCCTTCTCTCATCATTAAGTTCTTGCAGCAAAATTAAGGTCCCAAATGAAATCCCTTTCCATATGTTAATCCACATCCAAAACTCTCCCTCTCCATTGTTTTTGGCTGTCTCAGAGTGGGGTCCTTCCTCAGAGGCCTGGGGCATTTAGGGTACCTCTTGATCCTTACCACCTAGACCAAAATCATCAGAGTGGATTTCAAGGTTGTACAGAGCTCTCATTTGTGCCATTTGCCCTAAAACTCTAAATAAAACGTCAGCCACAGTCCCAAATCCAGGCCACTTGGAACCACACTTCGCGTGGGGTGTGAGTAACATCCCCTAAGCGAAGTGAAGGGCTGGTGTTCTGTTGGCAGCCCTGGACCATGGCCTTTCCTCCGGGCTGGGGAGCAGGAAGGGAAGTGTCAGGTTTCAGTGGCACCTTGGACACAGTGTGACCTGGAACAGATCAGTTTTCCTCTGTGGGCCTCCGTTTCCCTCTTCTGACCTGTTTGCTTCCCACAGCTGTGGGAATAAATGGAGAAGAAGCACTTTGTCAACTGTAGCTTGAGACGCCATGATGAGAATGGAACTGTGGCCCCTCTGCCCTCTCTGCTCCTTCTCTACATGGATCAGCTCCAAGGACAAGGTGGCCTGGGTGAGGAAACCCCCCTGCCAGGCCCAGCCTGAGCCACCTCCCAGAACGCTTGCACCGCTGCCGCCACCTCCAAAGTCACCTCAGGCCTTATCTCCCGTCCTAATCCCGCTGTCATCCCTGAATCCCCAGACAGAACATCCTAAGGCACTGGCCTAAGGGCGCACACGTGTCCTCGTGTGAACTCATGCACTGGAGCACGGCCCTGGGATGGAAGCAGTCTCCCCAGCTCAGCGCTGGTTGGGGGAGCTTTCTCCCCCAGCATCTGTCTGGGGCAGGGAGAAAGTCCAGAATGCTGTGAACACGGGACTGCCACCTTCTGTCCAGATGGTTTCAAACTTGCTGGGACAAAGGGCCGAGCCCTTCCTGAGGAGGAGTGAGGAGCGAGGAGCAGCAGCTGGGCCTGTGAAAGCAAGGGGAGTGCTGCTGAGCAAGCCCCAGTGACAATTAGTTCCTGATTGTTGGGGAGGTGGCCAGGTGGGCTGCTGGCTGGGCGCCGGCCCCTCCATGGCTGCAGCCTCGCTTCCCTAATTGGAATCCGAGCCTGGCAGGGCTGGGCACAGACTTCATGCGGAGAGAGGAGAGCGCCAGGCCCAGCCTGAATGCTTCTGTTTCTGATCTCTTCTAGCGGGAAAAAGAGCAAAGCTGCTGGCAGCTGCCCAGCCCCCGGAGGAGGGCGAAGGCAGGTTGTAGTGGTGGCTGCCACCTGCTAATTGCAGCTTCTAATGCCCGAGTGGGGGCTACAGAGGCAGCTCTGAGGGGGAGGGGCTCTTAACACTTTCCCTCACAGCCCCTTCCTGCCCTGCCCTACTGGACACTCAATGCTCTGAGGCGCTGATGAGCACTGGGAGAAGACTCCTGAGTGTTTCAGATTCCAAGTTCTCCCCTGAGCTAGGAAGGCTGCTGGCGTTCAGTGTCAGTTGGTCAGTGATGACAGAGGCTCATATTCCACATAGACCACTGGCCCGGAAATGGGGCCGGCGTGACTGAGGGACCCACTTTGTAATTTTATTTAATTTTAGTTCACTTAAATAGCCACATGGGGTTAGTGGCTACAGTGCTATACAGCACATAAGTGAAGAAGACTCTGCTCACATTATTCCCAGGTCCCCGAGGGGCTGGCGCTGGACCCCGGCCTCTCCATCCACCACAGCAAGGGCTTTCCTTCCTCCCCTTGTCTAGTCTGGGTCTCTGCCCCAGAAGCCCCTGCTGGCCTGGCCTTCCAGGAGCAACCAAAGAGGGAGGTGAGGAGGAGCAAAGCCTTTGGAGCCAGACAGACTAGAGTTCAAATCCACCCCTGTTCTGCTGCTTACCAACAAGCCACCAAGCTTTTCAGAACCTGCATTTCCTCATCTATAAAATGGGGAATAATGAATAATAATAATATCCGTTTAGGGTGACTGTGAGGATTGAATGAGATAATACGTGGGAAGCACGGAGGCCAGCACCGGGCACCTCGAAGTGCTCGGTAAGGGAGTGGCTGCTTGCGTTACCATCATCACTGCCACCGCGACGAGTCAGCATGCAATAAGCAGCAGCTAGATATAAAAGGAAGTACTGACGACACTTCTGGGGGAGACTGCAGACCTCAGAAATGCAGTTTGAGTCAGAAGCTTCTCCATGAGTAACAGGGAGAGAAAGCTGACAGGGAAGGCTGCCAACGGCTGCGGCTCTGCCCGCTGCTAGGGAGAGGGGACCACTGCTTGCTAATTGAGGACGTGTGTCCTTTCAGAGCTTGGATTTAGACCTAACAATGGCTACAAATTGGGTGGGGGCAGGGGAGATGTGCACCTGCTGGATGGAGTCCGTCACTTACAGGAACAGGCAGGCATGAAGCTCAGCCCAGTGGGAACAGAGACAGGACTGTCCAGCCAGAAGCTCCTATGTCCACTGTTGACCATGGGCCTGGCGCACTTCCTGCCCACAGATGTCCTGGGAGACCTGGGTGGCACACTGCACGCTAAGGGGGAGGCTGAGAAGGACGGTGAGGGAGTGGGCTGTTGGCCCCTCCCCTGCCCCAGCTTCTCTGATATGAATGACTGATGTGGGACCCTGTCCTGGGGCAGACAGACCAACAGAGGGCAATGCATTCTTTCCTGCTGATAGTGGCAGGTTTTCCTGAGAGAGGTGGAGGGGACTTCAGACAGAGAGGTTTGCAGGAGACCTGCGGTGGGGTGGTGGGCCTTATAGCAGGATCGGGAGTGGAAATCACCCAGAAGTCAATGCCTCCTACCAGCGCCTGCGGCCTGAGATGACACGCCTGGGAAATTCTGGAGGAAGTCCTGTTAGCAAGAGATCTAAACTTGCCCTCTAGGTGAGGGAGCAAGCCTGGGTATCTGGAGAGCCCAAAGCCCCCAACTCTGCTGACACCAGGAAAGAGGGTCATCAGCTGTCGGATAGATGCCTGCCTGGACTGTGACCCACTGTTCTGGGCAATGGTGATTGTTGATGGTCATCCACAGCCCTTGGTGGAGCTGGAGCACCCAGCAACAGCCCTCCATGACAGAGGAGCTCTCCAGAGGGAAAGGAGCCTGACCCCAAGGTGACTTCCAGGGAGAGGAAGCTGTCCCTGAAGGGGGAGGTGGGGGCGGGGGGTGGCCCACACAGCTGAGTTGCATTGAACAATATAAAAGGGTCAGGAATTGGGGAGGCCTGGGGTTGGGGGGCCTGGGCCACTACTCCCTCCTCTGCAACCTACCACCCAGCTCTCCTCTGAGCAAAGCTGTCATCAGACCCATTGGCTCCCAAGTTCTGAAATGAACTTTGCTCCAAGTAATTACAGCTCTTCAAGTTTCCCGTCCTCTGTTTAAAGAATTCGTCCTCTCGCCCTCAATGCCCCATCAGCTCCCTAATTAGCAGCGCAGGCGCGATTACACATTCTCCGCAGCTCGCTGGGTCCGGCCCCTAATGAGTGTTTGTGGACAGCTGGGAGCCAGGCCGCAGTGGCGCCCGCGAGCCAGGAGTCAGGGCCCAGGAGTGCGAGCTGTCAGCTCTGTGATGGGGCTGGAGCTGGTCGCAGCCCCGCGGGCCTCCAGGAGGAAAGGCCTTGAAATATAAATGAAGATGAATATTCATATTTGGTTCAATAAGTGCCAACTATTAATATACATGTCTGTCGGGAAGAGGAGGCAGCGCGGAGCCAATTCTGCCAGGCATAATTGGGCTCCTAATTCACAATTAGCCTTGAGCTCCAGGCCTCTGCGCAGCCAGAACCTGGGCTTCGAACCACGGGAAGGGTAAGGGCTGGCCCCCAGGGAGGGCCCTGCACACCCCAGGGTGCTTCTGCCCTGAGACCCCTCCCCACTAGGAGAAGGCTGGGAGGGGGGAGGGGCCTGCAGTCTCCTCCAGGAATCACTCAGGAATTACAGGAACGTCATCCTTCAGGTGGACCTCAGAGTCACGTCTGAGCCACACGCACTGGTCCTATGCAGGGTCAGCAGCTCAGAGGGCTCACACCCAGGCTGTAACCAGAGCTCCGCACCAGGACATGTCTGGAGGTACATAGGAACAAATGCCAGGAAGTGGTCAGGACTCAGCCCCGTGTGGCTGCTGTCTGCTCTGAAGTCTGGCTTCCCATGGCCCAGCCTGTGTGGCCATGGAGACTCCTGTGCCCGCCCCACCCAGGCTCCCGGTGTCACTTGGCCTCCCTTCCCTGCCCTCTTGCTTGCCCAAACTCTGCCCAGATGTCCTCCACTACGACATAGCTGCCACCAGGTCTTCAAACCCTCAAAATCACAGACTTGCCTGCACATGGCCACTGAGCACTACCGCGTCCTTGCTATGCGCCCCATCTCAGAGACCACGGGGAAGAAGACATCATGCCCAGGGCGAGGGCATGTATGAGCCTCGGGAACAAGCCTGCATCTGCCAGAGCAGCTATGTAGACCCACTTTGAGCCAACAATCCAGGCCTGCCTCCAGTGCATTAGCGGGTGGGGGGTACCAGGATGCCTCTGGCTCAGCTCCAGATCTTCTTCAGCCAGCGGCAGGGGCCAAGTTCAGCCTCTGGGGGAAGGGCCTGCCTCTGCCCTCCAGCCAAGGCCCAAAATTGTCAGAACTCAAACAGCTCCAGTGAGGATGCGAAATGGGCACTCAGCAAGCCAGTTTGCAAGTGTCTTAGAGATGTTGCTAAAGAATGCCTGGAGGGTGAAGGAGAAACTTTAAGCTTGTCCAGGTGCACTTCCATCTGAGCAATGGCCTGCAGTGGGTCGCAACAGTGAGAGGGAGGCAGGAGCTCCGACAAGACCCTGGACCAGGCCTCGCTAGAAGGCCTACAGCGATCTGGGCCTAGAGCGTTGCATTCTCTCAACAATGTGTGAGGCAGATGCTGCATTTTACAGATGGGAAGGCTGAGGCAGAGAGGTTAAGCAGAGGGAGTAGAAAGGAAGGCTGAGCATAAACAAGGCCACTCACCAGTCTGATATCCTAAGGTCTGCAAAATAACAGTATCACATAGGGCCTGCAGGAAAGGAGGCAGCCTCCCATCACAGGTGAGAGGGATTTTAAATGGGTTTTCCCACTCCTCTTCCCTTCTTTTAAAGAACAATTTTGTCCAAAAGCCATTAGGTGAGGCCAAGGAAGGTCACTGTCTGCCCCAGAGACCATGGAATCCACAGTGGCCCCAAGAAGGGTATGGTGTCGGACCTGAGCAGGTTGAGCAGTATGCCCTCGTGGGGGTGGTCAGCCACAGTGGTCTGAGCACAGGCAGGGTGCAGGAGGCACCTTGTGGGGGAGCGGAGCAGCAGGAGGAGCCTGGTCACATATAAGGGGACTGATCAAATAATTACATGTATTGAGGCTAATGGGATCTATGTTTCAAGCTGTGGGAAAGGGAGTTACAAATAAGAAAAAGAAGAAAATTAGAATGAACCCTGGGTTAGCATTGGACGTATCAATGTGAAAGCGCAGTTTTCTTTAAAAATATAGATGACATAGATAGAGGTAGATCATTGATAGATGAGAGAGAGAGCGAGAGAGATGATGACAGATAGATGGATGGATAGATAGGCGATAGAGGGCAAAAAGAGATGATGAGGTCTGTCCAGAAAAAGTTTGGCCATTGTTAATATAATGAGAATGGTTTGCATGACATCAATGTAACCTGGCAGCCAAGGACAGTGGACTGGAATGCACATGTGTGAACAATGATGACTTCACTGTACTAGTCAGTGGGGGCGGTAGATGTCATTGAGTGAGCGTGTGTACTGCGTGGCTGTCATATACAAAATGACTGAGTAGAGCAACAAACCTGCATCAGATTTTGCATTAAGCTTGAACATTCCTCTGTGGGAAATATCCTGATCATGTAATGAGTGCAGCTGAAATAAAAGTGTGGTACAAGTGCTTCAAAGATGGTTGAGAATCTGTCGAAAGTGACCCACGTTCTGGACGGCCTGCAACAAACAGAACACCTGAGAGTGTTGAACATGTATGGGTTGCAGTCAGCAAAGATCAGCAACTGACAGCATGAGAACCAGAAGCTATCTCAGGATTCCAAAAACTACTGTGTCCGAGATTTTGATACAGAACCTTGGCATGAAACATGTTGTGGCAAAATTTGTTCCCTGGCTTCTGCTACCAGAGCAGAAGGAACATCGTGTTGCAGTTGCTAATGACTCTGGGAGAACTATGTGAGGTCCCAAGGTGACTATTTTGAAGGGGACAGAGATGTCATTGTCCTTTGTACAATGCTTTTTGTATCTTGTTCAATGAATGTCTCTATTTTTCATAGTACATGGCTGGATACTTTATGGACAGACTTCATAGATGGAAATGTATCTACTGATTGATTCATATTCATATATTCCTTAGCTCAGTGCACTGAGAGAGCCTGGGAGCAGCAACTCACCTATAGCAAAGAGTACAGATCTAAATATAATTGTCCACTAAAATGATCCAGGGTTTCTTGGAGAAATGGCTGATTTCAGGGCTGGAGTAGGGAAGGTACAAGATAAACCTAAGACATCTTATTGTGCCAAAAAGTAAGTGTGTGCTCAAATAATGATGAGGAGCATATATAAAAAGGAAACAGGCAAGCCAGCTTGAAGGGGCTCCCCCTGGTCAAATCTGGGGCAATTTAAACATCAAAATAAATAGTGATATTAGCAATTATAACCCATTGACTAAAACAGGAAACCATGAATCCATACTGACATAAACGGACAAATTGAAAAGTTAACGATGAAAGGAATATTTATATAATCTCAAAATACCTTCCCAAATAGTTATTAATTACAAAGGAAAAACAAGTAATTTTACAGTAGAGGAACGCGGCACACACCATCTTAATCACGTGATCGAAGTGAACATCAGTCATGGAGCAAATCGGCACTGTGCTCCACCTGGTCAGCTGCAACGAGAAGAACCTGCCATCACTTCTGTCATGTTTCTGCCAAAAATGCACAGCCTGAACCAAACCTTAAGAAACATTAGACAAGCCCAAATTGAGGGCTATACTCCCAAATAACCAGTCTGTAGTCTCAAGAGTGGCAAGGTGAGGAGAGGCCGAGGAGGAACTGTTCCATATTGGAGATGAAAGACATGATGATTTAATGAGACACAGGTTCCCAATACCTGGATCCTCTTTGCTAGAAAGAACACTATTGGGACAATTGGCAGAACCTAGTGGAATCTGAAGACAACATCGTGGTTTTACATCAATGTCAGTTTGTGGATTTTACTGGCTGTGTGGTGGTTACATAGGAGATGTCCCTCTTTGTAGGTAATGCACACTGACATGTGAGGCATGGGGCAACATACTGGCCACTTATTTTCAAGCAGCTCAGGGAAGACAGTTGTGTATCCCGTCCTTGCCCCTCACCCAGTCACTGCCTCCAGTTGACAGGAGAGAGAAGCCAAGACATCGATGAAAGATTTGGGAGCCAGGATTTCTCTGGAGAGCTCTCGTAGTGCTGGGCCCAGAGGTGGGAAAGGGCTGCCAGGCCATTGGAGGGCTTCTCAGGGGAACACAAACTGTGTTCCCTGAGTTTGGGGGCAGGTGCCTGACATCTTCCTAGGAAGTTTGAAGGCCAGAGGCCAGCTGGAGCTGTCTGTGCTGCAGAGAGAAGAGAGCCCACCACCCTGGAGGTGTCTTCAATGGCAGTTTGGGTGGGAAAAGGTGAGGATATCCCTAGGAGCAAGGGCAAGGTGGCAGGTCACCAGCTTTCTTGGAAGAACCCTACCTAAGCAGACTGCCCGGCAGGGCACAGTGAGATCAGGAGGTGACTCCAACAGGAAGGGCACACAGAAGCCCGGTGTGGTTAGGACGTGGAGCTGACCTCTGAATACCCCAGGCCCAGGCAGAGCAAAGTGGGAGTGGACGGGGTGCTGCTCTAGGACCTCAATGCAGCCCCCACTCTTGTCCCAACCTGTTCCCAGCTGCTGCTCAGTGGAAGGTGTTCGTCACAGTCAACTGTTACTGTGCCACTATAGTGTAACAAACCACTCCAGAACCTGTGGCTTACAATGACATTCCTTTCCTCACTCCCAGGTCCACAGCTGTGGGTGATCCCTGAGGATGCAGGCTGGCTGCATTGGCTACAGCTGTTTGTTGGGTTTAGACCTACTCCTCCTGGCCACATGCTTCTTACACCATCAAAGGAGACAAGAGGCTGAGTGGAAGCACAATGTCTTGTCCTGGAATGCACACAGTGTCACTACCTTTGCCAAAACAAATCACAGGGTGTGTTAGTCTTCTACTGCTGTGTAACAAATTATGGCAAATTTCACAACTTAACACAACACCCCTTTATTAGCTCATGGTCTGTAAGTCTGGCTCGGCGCCATGGTTCCCTGCTCAGCCTGAAGTCAAGGTGTCAGCTCACTGCAGTCTCATCTGGAACGCAAGATCCTCTTCCAAGCTCAGTCTTGCTATTGCGGTTGCAGCATCACTCTGTGCCTGTGGTACCAAGTCCCTGCTTCCTTGCTGGCTGTAAGCCAGGGTGGTCTCAGCTTCTATAGGCCACCACATTCCTGGTCAAGTGGCCCCCTCCATCCTCTATCTAGCAATGCTGCAACAAATCTTTTGTGCACTTTGAATCTCTCTGGTTTCCCTTTCTGTTGCTAATAAGAGAAATTGCTGTCTTTCAGGAACTCACTTGACTGGGTCAGGGCCACGTGGACAATCTCTGCATTTTAAGGCCAGGAGTACCTAGGTTAGTGTTTTATTGAATAACTAGGGGTCAGGGAATCTTGGGGGAGGGGTGCATCTTTAGAATTCTGCATACCACACCTGGCGAAGCCCAGCACCTATGGATGGGAAAATATGCACGTCCCCAGAGATAGGGAAGTGAAACTTACTGGACCATCATTCTATCAATCACAGTATTCCTAGAAAACTTTCTCAAAATCCGTTATCTATCCACCAGACAATCTTCAGCAGTGCCTGGGCAGGGCCCAAGAGAAGGGGAGAGCCCCAGGCCTGTTCCAAAGAGGCTCCATCGCTGTCCTCTACCCAGGATGGCCCTGGTGTCTGAGCCCCACCCAGGCCCCATGGACCCTTCTAAACCTGCTTCCTTTGGGCCCCTGTCCTGTCTCACAGTGAAGAGTTGTTCAGCCTTCACTTTACCGCACAGATGGCTAGTTGCACGCTCCTGGGCAGCCCCCAGCCCAGCCCTGACCAGGCCCTTCTGCCCTCAGATCTCCCAAGACAATCACCCAACTCTGGGACAGAGGCTGAGGTCCAGCCCCTTCATTCTGGCCCTCAGGCCATCTGTCCACTCTCCAGCCTTTGCTCTCTGAACTGCCCTCCACCCCCTTATCCCTGACTCCATGCACCAGGCTCCCGATAAGCTCCAGGCCTTTTATCACCCTGCACCCCACCTCACCCCCACCATGAGCCTGAGCTCAGGATTCTTCCTCTCTGATCCCTTTATCCACTTTCTCCCAAACCTTCAAGGCCTAGTTTGTCTGCTTCCTCCTTCAGGAAGCCCTCCCAGACTGCCCCTTGGGCCCTGTCTTATCTCTACTCCAAGGCTGGGTGGAACTTGGTCTGGAAGGGTCAGAACAGGGTAGAGGGACCCCTAACTCACTGTAGCACAGTTATATGTGGGGGTGTTCCATGGTAGGGAGTGAGCACCCCAAAATACCAATGTTTCCCTACTTGAAAGGGGTCCAGCAGGGGCAGCTGCCTCCAAGCCCATACAGCCCCACAACCCCCACGAGGTCCCACACCACCCTTGCATCCAGTTCAGGCCACGTCATTCTCTCTCACTCACTCTGGGACTCAGCCCAAAATGGTTCAGTATCTGGGCTGCCTCTGTTTCCCCAGGTGTGACATCTTTTTGGAACATATCTGTGCCTTCTGGGACCCAGGAGCTGGACTCAGTTTGAACAGAGGGCGTCAGCTAGCTCTCTGGGCTCCAGCACTGACCACTCCATGGCTGGCAGGGGCTGAGGAAGGAAGGGCCAGGCAGAGCAGCTGAGAGGCTTTGAGAACAAGGTCACAGCTCGGCAACCGAAATCCAGCGGAGCTCCTTCCATCAAGTTTTTAACTAGAAAAATAGTGCGCCCATTTCTCTGTAATACACCTCTGGGCTTTTTTATTATGACTTCATTTCCCCTTGTAATATTGGAACGTCTCTATAATTGTAAAAGTGTAATAGAATCTAATAGAATTTCATTTGGCGCCTGGAATGCCCGTGCCATGGCCGCTCATTCGGAGTGAAATAATGATGTCTAATGCCCACACACGGCTCCCCATGACCTTATTCAATCTTGGGGCTGATCGGGAAATATATTGATTCAATTATACACTGATGACAAATGAACTCAAAGAAAGAGGAAAAAAAGGTCAGCATATATTTGAAAATGTAAATCTTAGCAATGTCTTTGGGGTTCGGCAAAAAAAAAAAAAAAGCCATTTCAAAATGCCATATGTGGCTAATAGTGTGGATGGAGTTCCAGGCTTGATCAGGGAGGCACGTGGGGTGGCTGAGAAGGCATTAATGGGGCGTCACTTCTTGAGAGCCAGGATCAGGCCCAGATCCACACTGAGCAGCTCCAGCCAGCACAACCCCTCCCTGTCCCTGCCTCTTCCCCAGAAGCATTACCTACCTTCCTTACTTCCTCCCTCCCTCCCTCCAGGAACAGGGTGAAGTGACAAGGGTGACAGGGTCATGTCAGTGATCACACCTGGACTGGTGAGGGTAGAGAGGGTCATGGGCTCCAGGGTGGAGGGTGATGCCCGGAGGGTAGGACCAGCACTGCAGGAGGTGAGCAGGGCAGAAGGAAGGTGAAGGACCAAAGCTCAGAAGGTGGAGAGGGAGGAGCAGCACCGGGAGGGCTGCATCATGAAGCAGGTGAGGAGAGAGTCTGAAGGAGAAAAAGACCAGTCATGTCAAATACTGTCAAATTCTAGGAGATGGAGCCACATAAAACTCCGAGGTGCTCACAGAACTTCTCCAAAAAAAAAAAAAAAAAATTATTTAGGACTACCTTATACACAGTAAAGTGCCCAATTATTAAATGTATAACTTGATGAATTTCTACAAATTTATACATGCCTAGAACCAAATACAAATATAGATTATTATACTATTTTATACATATCATATCAAAATATAGACTATTTCCAGCACCCCAGCAGCCTTCCTTGTGACCCCTCCAAGTTTATAGCCCCACGTCCCCCAGGGCAACTGTTCTTCAAGCTTCTATTCTCCTAGGTTAGTGTTGCCTCCTTTTGGACTCCATATACATGGAACCATAAGGTATGTACTATACTGTGTCTGCCTTCTTTCCATCAACACTGTGCCTACGAGATCCATCCATGTGTTGTATGTACCAGCAGTCCTTGCTCTTCATGGCAGCGCAGGACTGTGAACGTGACTGTGCGCTGGTTGAAACCATGCAGAGCAATCTTGATAATCAATGGGGAAGATCAATATCCTGTGAGTTCTAAATCAAGACATTAAAAACTCTTACTGTTGGTTTTATATGCATGGGGAAATTTAAAAATGAGTAACACTAATATTTATTTAGTACCTTGCAGTGGTTAAGAATGTATGTATTACTTCTTTGTAACAAGCTCACCAAGAGCAGCTTCCTCTCGTCCTGTAACTAATGATACGGAGTGTCTTTTCTATGTCTTGGTGAATTGTTCTACTATTTTCTAAGTATGGATCCTCTTCCAACCTTTTATCCTTTGTGCTTTCAATGTTGTGAAATATCCCTGGAAGTGTGAAGTTTTTTGCGAGCATCACTTTCCCTGGGACACCGCGGTCCTTTCCCTCCCCACCGCCTCCCTCCTGTATGTCAGTCAGTTGCCTTCACAAAGCACCTGGAGCTGAGCAGCTAGAGTCAAACCTCACAGTCAGCTACTCCTTCAGCAGCACCATTTCCATTTGAACCAAACGTCAGTGCCATCATCACCAAGGTTCATGTCTCCATTGTACTCTCATCTTTGTTGGCTAATTCCTTCTTCTGACGATCGATTTCTATACAATGTCACGTGGGTTTACAACTTGAAGACAAGAAGGCAACACACTGGACACTTCACTGTCTGTGTGAAACGAAGGCAGATGCCCAATGGCCAACCTCCAACAGACTTCGAAAGAAGTGACATGACTGGCCACAGATCATGATGTGCACCATCTATTTACATAGTGACTTACGGACTGAAAAGCTAGCAGGGAAGTTTGTAGTTTATGCAATTACAGTTAATATACCACGGTAACTAAAATTTGAACCGTGTTGTTGGGAAATGAGTATTATTTAACAAAATTGTGGTAACTGAACTCTGTGCCTATCAGAACTAGTTTCTTCATTTTCATTGCTACGTACTATTTCATAGTAGGGATATGTCACAATTTATCTATCCCTTCTGTTGATGAACTTCTGGGTTGTTTCCAGTTTGCCTCTGTTATGAATAATACTACTACGAATATTCGCACATGGCTTTGTCAACATGTGCACTCATCTGAGCTGGTTAAAGATTTCCCTACTCAGGTTCACTAATTATTTCATGGGACCCCAGGCAAGTCCCCAGGCGCACAGGGCTGGAGGCATCTGAGTCCCATCTGTAAAGAGAGGGACCTCACAGGGTCCTAAGTGGACTGCGGTGGGAGTAGGGCCTGCAGGAATGATTTCATCCAGCCCTTGCCCTCCTCCAGGCCCATTTCGCAGATGGGAAGATAGATTCTAGACCCAGAGGGGCTTGCCCAAGGTCACAGAGAGTCAGACCTCTGGGGCCCCTCACCTGCCCTCAAGGATGCAGCTCTTCCTAGACAAGCAGCTAGAACTTGCCTAATTCTAGGTCTGCTGGGGTTCTCCCTCTCTCTCACCGTTGTCAAATAGCTCCACCCCATTTACGAGGGGGCTGAGGTCAAATCAGGTGTGTGGGGCCAGGAGGCTGATGGAGGAAACCTTTCCTCCTTCGGATACTCCAGAAGCTTTCAGTAAAAGTTCAGGCCAGCCTGGCTGCCCCATTTAATTCTCATAATTAGCTGACAGCTCATTAGCAGCTCATTAGAAGCCCTGGAAATGCGGTGACAGTAACAAATTCAGTGCAACCAGGCAGTCTGGGGGTGACCCCAGGGGCCTGGCCCAGGCTGGGATTCTTAGGGCTACTGGGATGAGCTCAGACTCTGTGCCCACATCTGAATCCTCAATCTGAATCCTATCATTAGATCCCATTAAAATTATGAATAAGGCTGCTATGAACACATTCTGTACCTGGCTTTGTCAACACATGCACTCTTGCCTCCTGTCCGCTGCCACTTTCCAGTTCCAGGTCCAGCTGCAGGACGCTCAGCTACTCTCCTGCAGGCTCCTCTCCTGTGAGGGCAACGTAGGAAGGGGGACTTCAAGCCTGGAAGGGACCTCAGAGTGTCCAGACTCTCTGCAGAACACTGGGTCCCGGGCCAGCCTGCAAGGCCAGGAGCCACCTGCCCCCTCACCGTGTCTTGAAGCACAAGCTTTCCAGCTCTGGTCTCCGCCTTTCTGAGTCTATCTCCATATTCAACATTCATTAGGCACCTACTATTTGCCTGTTCTGGACTAAGTCTGAAGTAGCTGCAAAGTTAGGTTAGCTACAGTCCATAAGTAAAGGGCTTATGACACCGTGAGGAAGGAGATGATTAAACAGACCTAATCTTGTGAGATAAGGGCTGGAATGGAGGAAAGACTGGGGAATCAACAGAAGAGGGGATCCCAGGACCTCAGGAGTGGGACCAGTCAGGGAGGCTTCCTGGGGGAGGCAGCATCTTGAAGGAGGAGCAGGAATTTGCTGGTCTGTTCTTCCAACTACCTCTTCTGAGCTTTCTCCTTGTTCATTGCAGCCCAGGCCCTCCCCTCCCTACAGCTGAGCCGCATCACCTTGTGGTCTGGGACCACCAAAGGAAGGATCCAGCAGCAGAGGACGGAGACTTGGAATAGAGCCAGCCCACAGGAGACAGCTAGAGCCTGGAGGGGGCAAGGGGGTTGGAGGGGTAGAGACCAGGAAATGGGCCAGGGGGAGGGCAGGAGGGGAGAGAAAAGGAGATGGGAAGGGCTGGAGTCCTGTGTCTTCCTGCAGGCCAGGTAACCTTGGGTAAATTGCTAATCTCCCCTGGATTTTGGCCCCTACTTCCTCCCTCCCACTGTGCTCTGTGGGAACCGTGGCCTGGGTGGAGAAACAGGGATTCCTGGTGTGACCACCGAAGGTCAGGGCTCTCCAAGAGAGGCCGGGCCCCCAGTCCTGAACTCCCAGCTCCACCTCCTCGGAGTGGCCATGCGTCTGCCACTGGGATCGATGGGAAGTCATTATCATCTCCACATGTTAATGACACCAATTAATTCCCCATCTGTGGGTCCCATACAGCCTTCAGCACTGAAGGTGAAGGGGAGGGGCATTGGCTCAGGGCGACTTTTCCCCAGGATAACAGTACAGGCCTATTTGTGTGGCTTGGTGTGTACAAGCATGTTTACTAATTCTCCTTGCATTGCCTTGTGTATAAAGAGCATGTCCATCCTTCACTGGTATAAGCCACATGTGTACACGTGTGCACTGTGTATGTGTGCATTGTGTGCATACAGGTGTTTTATGTGTACAAAGTATAAATCTTACGTATATGTGCCAAGTACTGTGTGTCCTATCTGTGCACAAAGCATATACATATAAATTATGCTTCTATGTTATCTTTGTTTACAATGTAGAGTGCATTGTGTGTGTGCAAACACTATGAGTGTGAATCCTATACCTCTGAATACTAAGAACATATAGTATTTGTGCATTCTTTATCTATGTGGATTTGCGTGGGTATGTGGGTGTACGTTCAGTCTATCTGTATCATTACACTGGTGTGTGCACAGCATGCCCACGTGGGTGTGTGCTTACTTGTACATTTGTGTGCTGACTGAGGAGCACTGGCCAGCGGAGCCCTCCCACTGCTGTATGTAGAGAGCAGAGGTTACTCTCTCCTTTTTTGGATACTGAGGTTCTGCCCTTGAGCTCAGGGTTCCAAAGGTAGACTTTTTTGCACTGTTACTTGGACCTGATGCTGCCTGACCTTCTTCTGGGTTTTGAAGGATGAGTAGGAGTTCACCAAGCAAACAGAGTAGCAGAGAAGGGAAGGGGATCCAGGCTAAATGTCTTAAGTGTGTTACACACATTCATATCATCCTCACAGGAACCCTACGAAGTAAGCAGGATCATTACTTCCACTTTACGGATGAGAAAAATGAGTTAGAGATGTTTTAGCAGCTTAACAGAAGACAGCTTGAAAGTGGTACAATCAGGATTTGAACAGACTCCCATCTGCACATGCACAATCATATACATAATGCACACGAACATAAGATACTAGTCATGCACCCATCATCCTACAGGGACATCTGGCATGCATGCACACACCCATACCCAACCTCTCCT
The DNA here is from genome assembly GCF_987537825.1 of Furipterus horrens. Classification (NCBI taxonomy): domain Eukaryota; kingdom Metazoa; phylum Chordata; class Mammalia; order Chiroptera; family Furipteridae; genus Furipterus; species Furipterus horrens. Next base: position 40,550,164 of record NW_028327172.1, on the reverse strand, counting down.
CAGGTGTCCCAGAGTGACCCAGGCCAGTGCTCTAGCCCAGCTCTGGCTTTGTTGGGGTGGAAGTCCAGGGGTAGGAGACTGGTATGTGATGAAGGGAGGCAAAGGGAGGTGCCAGGGGTGGTCTCCACTTTGTGGTGGTACCCCGGCAGCCCAAGAACACAGGGCAGGATCCTCCCCATACCCCACACGCAAACAAGCAGGCCCATTTTGCAGACCTGGGCGCAGCCTCATTTTCTCCATCAGCCACAGGGGAAGAATGCTGCCTGCTCTGAGCCTGAACAAGCCTGTGGAAAGGACTCCCTGGGAAATGGGAGACTGCATCCCTCCCCCAAGTCCCCTGTGTCCCCAGTCTCCTCAAGGGCTAGCAGCCACCAAGGTTCAAAAGAAGAAACCCAAAAAGCTGCTGCCTGGGCACGATGCTGCCTCTCCCCCCAAGAGTCTCCCTGAGGGCTCTTCTGGGCTGGCACCCTCAAGGTCAAGCTGTGCCCTGGCTTCTTCCTCAATGTCCCACCCCCTGAAGGCCTGGGCTGGGCAGTCTGCCCACCTGCCTGTGCCAGAAGGCCCAGTTCACTGCCCCTCCCCTGGGATCCCTCCCTTCTTAATTAACAGAAAGCCATTATGAATGCTAAAGAAGAAATTAGCACCTGCCAGTCATTTCTGATGTTTATAGATTTCTCAATCCCTCTTTAATTAACCCCTCCAGTTCCAAAGTCCTGCTTCCCCTTGGGTGTGAGCAGGGCCCCTGCCCTCCAGGAGCCCCTTTGACCTGGTCTTGATTCCCCATTTAACAGTTGCTTCCCATTCATCTTAGGGTCACACTTAACATGGCCCCAGGGAGGTCCCCGCCACCCCAAGATGTCAGGCAGTCAGATCAGGACATGAAGTATACATGCCCTTTCACCTTCCATGTTGGGAATTTATGGAAAGGAGCTAGAATTTATGGGAAGGAGCTAATCACACAAACGTACGATGTGTAGATCTGTCACATAGCTATTTGTCACAGCAAAAAATCATGAACAGTCTGTGCCCATCAGTATGAGATGGTTTGTTATGGGGCAAGCAGTGCAATGTGACAGCCACCAAATAGCAGTGACAGGAATCTACTTATTGACATAGAAAACTGTCCTTTATACACTTTTGGCAACACTGCAGGTTACTCAAGTGCATTTATAATACAGCATTTGCATAGAATCATATTCATTAGCGTGAGAAAGAAGGCTCAAGAGACAGAAGTTTTGAAGTCACAAAAATGTTAATGGTTATCAACTCTCAGTGGTGAGATCTCAGGTGATTTTTTTAACCCCCTTTTTTGCACTTCTCTGTGGTGTTTGAGTTTTTACTATATATATCTATATATATATCTATATATATATATAGATATATATATAGATATCTATATAATCAGAGCATCTCACGGAGCTGTGCTAATTTGATGGAGGGCACTGACCGGAAGAGCTGCAGAGATACCAGCTCGAGGAGCCCAGGGGCAGCAGGAGATGCCCTGGAAGGATCCTCCAGAGGACAGGGGAGCTGAACAAGTCCCACCAGACTAAAGGGCTTCTTATTTTGTGTGGAAAGCAAGATTATTTGGAGACAGAGGAAGGAGTGGGGGAAGGGAAGGGGTCCACCGCCTGGAAATCCAATTATGGGCCCTGTGGGAACCCAGAGCCCTCACAAGAGGATGTGAAGTTCCTCAGCCTGACTTCTGGCACTTCTCTCTGCCACTGGGCTCCCACCACCTTTCATGGGGTCCTTGGGTCCACCAGAGCCCACCCAAAAGTCAATCAGAGCCCAGAGCCTCTCCCTTCCCTCGGCCCCTCCCCTGACCCTTGCTCTCAGGTACTTTGTGAGCTGGTCGAAGGGGAGAGAGGTAGAGTTTGGAGATTGAATTATTCAGAGCCAGCTTATAATGAAATATCACGTACCATGTGACTCAAACGATAGAAATTTATTTCCTTGCAGTTCTGGAAGGGGGGAAGTCCAAGATCAAGGTCCAGTAGAGTTGGTTTTTGGTGAGAAGCCTCTTCCTGGCTTGCAAACAGCAACCTTCTGATAGTGTCCTCACATGGGGCTCATAGGGTGGGAGAGATCTGGTGTCTCTTCTTGTAAGGACACTAATCCCATCAGATCAGGGCCCCAGCCTTATGACCTCATTTAACCTGATTACCTTCCTCAAGGCCCTGTCTCCAAATGCAGTCACATTAGGAATTGGGGACTCAACATATGAATTTGGTGAGAGGCACAATTCAGCCCATAATGGAGACGATGACACAGAGAGGTGACATTGCAATTGGACGGTTTTGACCATCTCACCCTAGAGTGACAGACCCTCCTCCCCCCACCCATCTCTCCTGGATTCAGGCTTGTTACCATCTCACCTTCTAGCCTATGGGCCCATCAAGGAATGTTTTGCAAGCAAGTATATTTTCCTTCCCAGCGGGAATTTTAACCATGTAGCATAAACTAGATCTATTAATGTCTTTCCAGAGTCTACGGAGGATTCTGATGTGGAGCCCTCTGGAGGGGGCTGGCTGGCAGGGAGGTGGCTGAGCTCCCACCCGAATGCACACTCGCAGGGTTTGAAGAACACTGTGCTGAGGGCTTGTGGTTTTAATTAGCTGCTATTTTTGCCTTTTAACCACAGACCCCTATTAATTCAGCTTCATCATTATTGATTAAGTTGCCTGCCGGTTAACCCTACAATGTACAGTGACACATATTTGCAACAACATGTTGCCAGTATATAACCTAACACTGATGGTAGGCATTCATGTTGGTTCTAATGTGAAATGCTTCCATCCTTTGGCTACCTCAGAGGTATATGAGGAACACGTTACTCGCCACTCCCTCTCCCCATTGCGGACAGACAGACACTCATGACTGGTGATGAGCTCCTAGGATCTGTGTTATGTAAAATAACTAGCAAGGATCATCAAGGTAAGAATAATGGAACCACTAGATGATTTTCAAGTTCACAGATAATAATTTTTATAATATATTTAAGCTTGTATCTTTAATAGTAAATATGCAGTTCAGACATGCTGCCAGCAGTGAGTTGTCTGCAACTTACTTGTTTGTGAGTTCTTTTTCCCTGGAAAGTGGAAGCAGCTCCGTGCACTCTGGAGGGAAGCTCAGCTCAGACAATGCAGCCTACTTCCTGGGCACTTGGGCCCCTGACCTCTCCAGGCTTCCAGCAGGACAGGTGCATCCCCTTGCTTCTGTTCCAGGGAACAGGGGTCAGAGCTGTGGTTCCAACCCAGGCACCACTAAGCAATACCCGAGCAGGGGGCTTGGGAACGGGGACCCTGGCTGAGTCTTGGGAACCTGGGTCCTGGGCAGGAGGGAACAGAAAGTGAATATGAGTTCTGTGTGTGTCTAAACATGTTACATGGACAGGCTCAAACCTGTCTGCTGCAGCAGTGAGGGTCAGAGGTTGCACATCAGTGTGTTCACCTGTGTATGCTGGGGAGCAGGGGCACGACTTAGAACTGGCTGGAGCCAGACAAGGCAGGAAGCCTGAGGCAGGGTTGGAGCTCCTGGAGTTCTCCTTGCCTGATCCTTTCACCACCAACTTGATCTCCGAAAGTGGACAAGCGTCAGCAGAGCACGTTGTCAGGCAGACTTAGATTCTGCATTTCTCTTAAATAAACCAGATCACATCTTCCGGCAGCCACGTTGGCTCTTGACGTCCTTAATGTTCCCAGTACTGAGCCTGGGTGGGAAATGCTCCTCCTTGGTGGCATCTGGAGCTGTTTTCCAGTATCAGTTCTCTCCTCCTCAGTGTCCTATATCCTGTGTGAGTTGCTCCAGTCAACAAAGCCAGTAACCTGACTGGGCCCTTTGCACTTTGTAAAATCCCCCATGCTCCTTCAGCCATGTCACAGCAAAGCAATAACTGGAAGCTAGAGATGGTGTCCCTGTTAATTAAGAATGACCAATAAATATTACAGCCTTGGGTTGGTGCTGTTGTCTTGTAATCTTCACTTGGGTCCCAAACAGATCCCTCCTAAAAACTGTCCAATTAAAATGCACCTTATTTTAAGTCTCTTAACCCCTAAAGGCAGCGGTAGAGGCCCCTACCTGATTGATAAAGGGTATCCAGAGATCCAGGTCAGCTGAGTCTCCTGCTTGCCCCTCCCCCTCACAGTGGCTAAGGCTCCTGCTGCTGCCCCCTAGAGAACGGCGGTGGGATTGCTGTTGAGGAGCTGCTGGAGGTGTGGTAAGTTATGGAGTATGCGCCTTCCCTAGCCCCCACATAGGATCCGAGAAGGTTCATGCCACAGGGAATCTCTTGAATGGAGAGTATGGAGAGACCACACAGCTCCCAGCTTCCAGGATCCTCCACTTCCAGCTGTTACCCCACCTGGCTTCTGGTCCAAGTGTGCACCGAGCCCAGAACACCCCTTTCACCAAGGTTCACTGTACAGTGACAGATCAGCCTACATCTTACCCTTTGCACCTCCAAAGATGCCATTTATTATTTTTTAATCCTCATCTGAGGATATGCTTATTGATTTTAGCGAGAGAGAGAGAGATCAATGTGAGAGAGAAACGTCTATCGGTTGCCTCCCTTGCGCCCCATGACTAGGGGTGGAACCTGCAACCTTTTGGAGAACAGGACAACACTCCACTCAACTGAGCCACCTGGCCAGGACACCTTTTATTACAGTAGTCCCTCTCTATATCGCGGCTCACCTATCGCGGCCTCACTGTATTGCAGGATTTTAAAAAAATTATATTTAATTATTTATCATGGATTTTTCGCTATATTATGGGATTTTGCGGTACTGTATACATATGTTGTTAAAATTACGCAGGTTTAAGAGTGTAGAATAAATGTAAGGTTCCTACTTCGCAGGGGAGTCTGGAACGTAATACCCACAATAAGTGAGGGAATACTGTAGTTCCTTTATGGGCTCTGTGTTTTGAACAATTTTGTCGCCCTAAGACTTTAGGTACAAGTGTGACCAGAGCCGTTCATCCTGGGCAGATATGCTCTTTGCATGACTTACTTAACATTTGAAAATAGCCTGCAGATGACTTGCTTTGGGGCCCAGACAGGAAGCAGACCTGTTGAGTGTCAGAACTACCCGGGAGCTCTGAGACCCGTGGTGGGGCCAGGGAAGGCCTGAAAGAGAAACCTCCAAGGGACCTTCCACCCATGTCCCCCCCCATGATGCTCGTCCCCACAGACTCCACCCCCACTTACCCCACATCCTACATCACAGGCACCTCAGCACTCCCTTACTTCCCATGTCCACCCACTTCCCATGGTCGAGTCTGCATGGGGGGACACAGGAGGGGACGCCACAGAAAGGGACATGTTAGGATTCAAGGCCTGGGCAGCCCTGTCACACCACGGGGACACCCAGGATTCGGGTCTGTCTTGCATCACTTTGGACACATGGCGTCTTACTGGGATCGCCAGGGGCTGCACATAAGCTGGGGAAATAGAAGCCTGAAGACAAAAGTGAGGGGCGAGAACATATGAAGTTAAGCTTGGTTTCAAGCAGTGGATCTGAGCCTCTGCTTCCAGGCAAGGAGTGGACCGTGAACAGGGAGAGAGGCACATGTGTGTGCATTCCTGGGAATTCGGAGATGCTTGGCAAGGAATTCTCTGGAAAAGACTCCTGCTGGCCACATGGGGGAGGGCTCAGAGGCATTTATTTTCAGCATAGAGGTTAATGTTTCCCTGTGGCCCAGGATGCTTGGGGACACTTGGTTACACAGATGCAGGGGACATCCCCTGCTTGCCCTGTTTGGAGAACCTGGGCCAGGGCTGGTCCGAGGCTGCCCCTCGCTGTCATTCCAGAAGCTGCTACACTGCTAACGTGGTCTCTGGCAAGCAGGCCTGTGATTCTGTGGATGCCCCTCTCCTCTGGATATCTCAGTGGATAATTAGCAAGACAGACACTTAAGGGAAACCTGTCTGTCTTCCTGGGTAATACCAGGGCTCTGCCTCAGACCCAACCCAGGCACATCAGCACGCGCTCTGCCGGTCCCACCGGCATCGCACTGGGGGGTGGGGGGGGGCTCTTTCATGGTCACTGACAGTGTCTGTCACAAGGAGATCAATACGAAAATAAATGTGCTTCAGGGATGCGTCGTCAGTAAAGCCTGTCCTAGCAAATGCAAACCAGACTGCCTCTGAGTGTAGGATTGGCTAACAGGAATGCGATGGGCCCAGACGGAGGGCCCGGTGTCCAAATGAACTAGAACAAAGGGCCAAGGGACAGATCTTCTGAGAAGTCCAAGAGAAGTGGGACTGTTTGGCATGGAGAAGGCACACAGGGCTGCGGGGTCACCTTCAGTTCCTGAGGGGCCATTATGTGGCAACAGGAGTCAAATTTCAATAGTTGCAGAGGGACCAGTGAGGAGCAGGGGTGAGTTAATATAAAGACTTTCAGAGCCCCCTTGGAGGCAGGGAGCCGCCTCCCAGGAGGGGTGTCATCAGAGGCCTGGTGGGAGCAGTTGGGCTGAAGGGGCAGTACAGACTGTTAATGATTCTTCACATTTGGGACTTGAGTTCGGGAAAGTATCTGGGCCACCATTTTCTTTTTTGTTTTTTAATATTTATTGCATTTTTTTCCATTACCACTTATCCCCCTTAAACCTTCTCCCACCTCCACCACCCCCTCTCCACATGGTCCACCGTTTCCTGACTTACTTCTGATACAGAAATTACGGAATTATAGTTTAGCTACTGAGGATTGTTACCTGTCCCTGTTCAGAGGTGACTAATCAGCTATAAGGAGCTCTGGCCACATCTCTTGAGGTGCTTCCCAAATGGCATTTCATGTCACCCACTCCATTCTCATCCTTGTTTGTGCCAAAGTGCAGTCACTGCTCAGTCCTTGGGTGAGGGAGAAAGCTTCTGTGTGACCAGACGGTGCCTTGATGCTGGGGCTCCCTAAAGCCCTGGGGTCTGTGAGCCCTGCCCAGAGTCCAGAAGCCCTTGTGTGCAACTCACCATTAATTCTGGGTCTCTCTTAACATCTTTCCTCTGCTCTCAGCTGCCTTTCCCTTCCCTCCAGCCACCTCGATCCATTCCAGCCTGTAGGTCCATCTCCAGTAGCCATGCCCACCTCGAGGTCTTGCAGCATCTCAGCTGCATGTGACCAGATGGAGCTCTTCATTCCACTCCAACCCCCCCCCCCGCCCCCACCACGTGGTCTTCCTCAGTGAGTGAAGCCACCATCAGTCTGGTTACTAGAGCCAAAGTCACTTCTTGGTCCCCTGCCCCTTTTCTTTACCCTTCACATCTAGTCCATCACTGATCCTATCAATTCTATCTCCAAAACATATTTTAGATCCACCCACTTCTCTACATCCAACCTCCCTGCTTCTGCTTTTGCTCTTCAGTCATTTGTTACAAAGAAGACATGAGCGATCCTTGATCAGATGTTATTCCCCAGCTGAAAATCCGTCCATAGTTTCCTGTTTAGTATAAATAGGTTCCTTCTTGTGGCCCCCAAGGCTCTGCAGGGCCTGGCCCCCGGCCCTCCCGCTCCCCTGTGATCCTGGCCTTTGGACCGAGTTCCAGAATTCTCCAAGCTCTTTCCCTGCTCCCTCTGCCTAAAGCATTCTTCCCTTTAGCCTTCAAGCGTCCTCAGAAAGGCTCTCCAAGAAGGTTCCTACCCTGTTATTTTCTAGCATAGCCATCTATTTCTTTCCTTCCAAGTTCTAATCACAAACATAATTATTTTACATATCCGTACAGATATTGTCTGACACCCCTGCCTCCTAAGACTGCAATGTTCTTAAAGGCAATGGCCTTGACTGTGCTTTACGTCATTTTCTGTCCAGTGCCTATCACATGCCTGGCACATAGTAGATGCTCCATAAATATTTCTTGAATGAATGACTGAGTCTCTCAATCCAATTATACTCAGTGAACATTCTTTGTGCAACTCCTGCTCCTTCATGCTGGTGCCGCAGAGTGTGGTGCTGGTCACCCCGGAGGCAAAAGGAGACTTTGGCAGAGGCTAGATTGTGGTTTCCCTCCGAGCAAGTGGAGGGTACCGCAGGCAAGACACCCCTGCTGAGATTTCACGCAAGGTGTGGAGAACCTTCTAATGCTTCATGGTCAGAAACTGGTACGAAAACACTAGTGAGCAGAACACTGTATGAAATTTAAGTGGCTGAATGAACAAGGTCTCATGACTGATGGGAGGAAGTGTAACTGCTTCTGAAGGGAACTTGTAAAAAATTACCCATTTCAGTGGGCTTTGGGAGCTTTCCCACTAGAAGCCCTTCCTTCCAAAGTTCAGAGAGCAATGAGGATCCTGCATGGGAACTACCCTCTTCTCCTAAAACCAAGCAGCAGGCAGCCCAGGGTAGGAGGGCTGCCACCATCCATTGCAGAAGTTTGCCCTGTCCTGCCTCACAGAATGGGCCCGAGCCTTCAGAAACAGTCTGTGTTCCCTAAACCAGGGTGCTGTCAGTACAAAAGAAAAAGAAAAAACAAAAACAAAAAAACACATCACTCCGCCAAATGTTAAAGCGGTAAGTGATGGCAACAGCGAGAGGCATGCGGGAGAGGTGAGGCGGTGAAGTGCTCCAGCGGCTGACTTCTGAACCCGTATTTCAGCTGCACAGCTACACATGCCACCTGATGAAGAATTATGGGAAATCGAAACATTGCAGTGATTCTTAACCCCCAACTGCCCTGTGATGGGAATTACAGCACTTTGCTCCTGGTAAGCATCAATCTATCCTGCCTGCACACACAAGGCTGCCAACCTAAGAGGCAATGGAGTCTCTTTTCTCTCTTCGGTCAAAAATATAGTCGAAGGCTTCAAAAGACTGGTCCTGACAATGACCAGCTAAGGCATTTAGAATGTATTTTTATCATGCAAAGTCTTTCAGCTGGTTTAATTCCCAGTCAGGGCACATGACTAGGTTGCACACCAGGTCCCCAGCTGGGGGCGCATGAGAGACAACTGCACATTGATGTTTCTCTCCCTCTCTTTCTCCTTTCCCCTCTCTCTAAAAACAGATAAATAAAATAAAATAAAGGAACCCTGTTAAAAAAAATTAAAAAAACAAACTTTCAGAATCCAGCTCTCCCTCTCCCTGGCATGGTGTGGTTGGGTCTTACTCAAATTTGTCAACACATCAAATTATCCTACTCACTTCTGAAACCTCAAGCCCCAAACTTGCCAGAATTGCCACTCTAGGGTTTTGCTGGGAGACACAGGTGTTCATGAGCCACTTGGCCTTCTGCAACTCTGAGATCGAACTTGATAGAAGTCCAGGCCTAAACTACAAAGGCCTTGAGTCAGCTGACCAGGGTCGGACCTTGGTTCTGCTATTTCTTAGCTGTGTGACCTGGAACAAGTTTCTTAACCTCTCTGTGCCTTAATGTATTCCTTTGTAGACACAGTAGTACCAACTTCATAGATTATTGTAAGGATTAAAAGAATACATGTAAAGTGCTTAGAATGGTGTCTGGCATGTGGTAAGTCCTCTGGAAATGTTGTTACTGCGATGATTACATCATGACCCTGAAGAGGAGCTTTCATTAAAAGACAGAATCCCTTGCATTACTATGGCTCAAAGTCCCACTTACAAGGGAACTTCGATTTCTAGTAAACTCATGTAAACCAATGCCTGGGCCAGAAAATATTGGTTGCCACCTCCACACAAGGCCATCTTCCACCTGCCTTGCCACGGGGTCATGCTGGAAATGCTGATTCCCAGGGCCTTGCAATTGCCCCTGGGACAGAGACAACTTTCTGTGCTGATGAGAAAAGTCTTTCCTGAACAACACTTTGGTGTCAGACTCTAGTCTGCAGAGCCCAACTGCGGAGGGGGTCAAAGATTGTGTCTCAGTCCCCCAAGGGCAGAAAGATTTATGTAACCCCTACATCAATGCCAAGGACATGTATGATCTGAGGATGCTGCACAATCCAATGGGGGAGGGGTCTGCATGGCACCTGGTAGCACCGTCCTCTGTGCCAGGCCAGGAACCACTGCATGTCTCTGGGTGGAGGTCCTCTGGGGTCTCCACCCTGTGTCCACTGGGACCACCTAAGATGTCTGAGATGGTACTGGGCAACAGAGAGGGAAAGTCTCTGAGACAGCCAGCTGTGACCCACAGTGGCCCTATGAATCTTCCCAAGGTTCCACGATCACGTGCGGGGCGCTGCTTGAAGTGAGGTTACGGGGCAGCAATAGGAATCCCCACCACTCCTGCTGAGAGCTGCCCCAGATAATTTAGGGAAACGTGGCAACTGACAGAGAGCGAACAGAGTTGAGTTAATTATACCAGCAATTGAGGAAGGCAGCCTCAAAAATGCAGGATAGATACTGAATATGGACTTTCTTTGAAGAACAAACGCAAAAAAAAAAAAAAAATTGGCTCACCAATGAGAATTGAGTGGTAACATACTGAACAGAAATCAAAACCAATTCTAAGCCAGCTCACTCAGAAAAATACAGGATCCTGAAGAATAAAACTGAACTACGGCAAGACCTTTGAATTTACTCAAAAATGCTTTGTAAGTGGATTTTAGCGCTTGTAGAGATGTAGCCAATGCACAGCCTCGGGAGCGACTTCAGATGGTCTGCACTGCCTGCTGCCATAGACTCCCTGGAAGCCTCCACTGTGCCCTGAAGTCCCCGGTCAGGGCACAGCAACAGCGAGGGCAGCTCCCACCCCAGCCCGGAGGTCCTCTTGGCTGTCACAAGTGTTGCTTTCTTTGGGGTTCCAAAGGCCATGGTTGGAATTTAAGACCTATATGCAAGCCTCCTGGCTCTCGACAATTTCAGACTCAGTTGGGCAGTACTAGACTTATCTTGCCCAGCCTAGGAACCAACCCCGGGAACATCTTCCTCCCTCAAGCCCTCGTCACCACTCAGATACCATCAGTTTGTTTCAGGAAGAGCCCATTTAGGCTCTTGATGGGACTTGGGAGAAGACTGGCAACCGCAGACAAAACGCCCAGGTCAAGAACAATGCAGCATGGATAAGGGTCTGGATCCCTTTGGGTTCCAGGAGGAAACAGATGGCACACTCAAATGGGGTAGTTGAAAGTTTAACAAGGAGGCTGTTTATAAAGGTACTGAAAGTTTAGGGAAACGTGAAAAGGAAGGCACAGGACCCCAAGGCAATAGTCCCTAGTCTTGGCCTGAAGGAGCAGGGGACACAGCTGGGAGAGGGAGCTGTGGCGGCAGCCGAGTCCTGTGGAGGGAAAATGCAGCAACTTCTCAGCAGCCTGGCACAACAGGTCGGGGAACCAGTAACTGGACGCCACTCTCCCACCTTCCGCTCACCTGCTGTGTCTCCCCCTGACAGGATCCCAGCAAACCCAGAGGCGAGGGAGCCTGTTGCAGCAGTCCCCAGAGAGCAGGGCACGGTGGCTCTGGAGAGGCGATGGAAAACCTGCAGCCCTGGTTCATTCCCCAGAGGCCACAGCTTCTTGGTCTCCTGCCAAGTGCAGCCTTTATAGGACACACCACTCCCCTGGCCAATTTCAGAGCTCTGCTTACTGCTGGGAATGTGTGTTTGAACAAAGCCTTTATTCTCTATTACAACAGCAGGGCTGGAATTTAAAAAGCTTCATTTTCAAGACTTGCTGCTTTTGATTTGTCTAACCTGGAACTTATATGTTGGAGTCAAATAGAATTATTTAAACAAAGCATCTCAGTGATAAGCGCAAAATGCTTTTATTCCCGCCCCCCTTTCCTCCTCCCAACACCGCAGAACATTCCTCCTCAAAATGTAAAGGCTATTCCACGGCCAGCTCTTAAAATTACAGCCTGTCTCAGCTTCCGTTTCCCTGGGTCTTTGTTTCTTCAGCCGCTGCCCTCCTCTGGCTGTGCTTGAGGACAGGCCACCGGGGCCCCTTCTACCTCAGACCTGCAGGAACAGTGCTTCCCTCCTCTGACTCCGGCTACTGGGTTTGGCAGAACCGTGTGTTGTCATCCAATCAGTGTTTTTTTAATTAATTGTATGCACTTTGTTGGCTTTTTGCCCCGCCCCAAACCCATTTTCCTTTCTCCTCTGATACCATCTTCTGTGCTCAGACTTCTCCCAGCCCCAGCCTGCGTTTCTCTTTTATCATCTCCCTCTTGCCTCGACTTGTCTGTTATTTTTAAGTTGGAATGTTGATCAGTATTTGCATTCCTTGAAAATAACACCTGTGCTGTGCAGTCCTAAAGATAATGTGTCCCTCTGGGTCATAGCAAAGCTCTGCTGAAGTGCAGAGATGTCAGAAGGATTATCATCGATGCCTTGGAAGTGGCCTACTGGTCACCGAAAACTAATCTGAAACAGAAGAGCTACTTTCTTCACAGCCTTGACAGCAAGACCATATAGCCCCAAACATTAAAGCAGTACAACAGCTGGGAAACAAAGCTCAGACATGGCCTGGCCAGGTGTGTTCCATACAAATAAATGAATAAAAATAATATGAAAATTCCCTTTAGAAAGAGCGAGCTAAGTTTCTATTAAAAGGTTCTACATAAATAAAATGAGGGTCTACACAGAGGAGAGCTAACCTAGCGCATCCTTATGACAGAAGGACGGGTGGCCTGGCCTGGCGCTGGGGTGGGAAAGGGAACAGACACACTGAAAGGTTATAAAATGACATCACCTTTCACTTAGTGCTTAGTCCTGGACCTCTGCTCAAGCTTACTGAGTAGAATCACTCACTTAAGACCAAAGAGAAATGAAGACAGAAATTTGGATATTACTCAATTTAACCACAGAATTCTCAGTGATACCAAAGACTGTGTCAGGCTATGAAAGTCAAGAGCATCTTGAAAACAGGGCATGTTCCATTTGCAAACCCAGGGGAGGCGCAGAATCAAAGCCACTGTCCTGGTTGGCTTTCCTGCAAGGAGACCACCAACATCGATCCCCTCTGCCAACAGAAGCACTGGTGGGGAAGGGAAATCACCTGGCTAATGAGGCCGGGCTTCTCAGCAGGCAACAGAACATGGTTCTCAAAGACTGGCTCACTAAACCCGGAGAGAAGGCTTAGAGCTCAGATGGTTGATGGCACCTGATAGGACTCGAACTAATGATCAGTAAGGGAGAAAGACCTTGAAGAAGCTTTGTCAATGTCAGTTTTAAAATAAAGTCTAGACAACTTAAACTAGATATGCTTCGGCTGTCAGACTCCCACAGGGGAGGCACATGGAAGGCACTAAGAAAATGCTGGCAGAGCTACTCAGCCAGGGGCAACACATGTCAGTGTTTCCCTTGACCCTTTCAGAAGCACAACAGCATCTTCCAAATTCATCACAAGAAGCACATCTACTACCTTCAGTCACTGAGTGAATTTATATGCAACCATTACATGCTCAGCTGGCCAGGTGTGCATCATTTTGGATACCTAAATGGCAATTCTATTGGGGACAGGGGGCTGGAATGAAACTAGGTTACTACATTATAACCATAAAGATCAATGCAAATTGTCTTTTTTAGAATTGGTTTGGAAGGCCAAGCAAAGCATCCACTCACTCAGTTTGACTTGGAATGGCAAAATTATTTGCCCAGGTAAAATAAGAAACCCATAATACTAAGAGTGATTATGGGTCCTGGCCTGGTAGGTCAGTTGGTTAGAGCATCATCCCGATACACCAAGGTTGCGAGTTTGATGTCCTGTCAGGGCACATACAAGAAGCAACCAATGAATGCCTAAATAAGTGGAACAACAAATTAATGTTTCTCTTTTTCTGTTACAAATAAATTTTTTTTAAAAGAATAATTATGTATTTCCCCCTGCACCCAGCCTTATGACCTTCCCAAAGATATGCACCTCCCTTTGAAGCAGTGGGCCAAGCTCAAAATTTGCATAGGGGCTTAGAGAACCTTATGATATTCACTTCTTGTTAACATATAAAAATTAATGTACATAGGTAACATCTGTCTTTTAATGATTCAATCAATACATTGGGGATTTAGCAGCAAGTTAATGGCAAGCAGTTACTAAATCTCCTATTTTTCTATATTTAAATTGTGTTAAATAATCTATAGCAACCTACCATCACAAGAACACATGTGAATGGCCGAGGCACTTCTGCTGTTATGTCTATGGTAAGTTTATTAGTAATTTCCTAACAAAGTCGAGTGCAAAGTGCACATAATTATTAGGAATCTCCATTACCATATTTGGCTCTCGTTTTCCCTATAAGTAATTGTGCTGAAATCTAAGAATGTGAAGTAAAACTGAGCAAGAACACCCACAGCCTTGCTCGGCTCCTCTAAACAACCCTCGAAAGACCTTGCGTTGATTTCAACCTGAGCCCTGCCATCAAGCCTGTTGGTGGCTGGCCTCTAACACCACGCTGCTCAGAGATAATTAATTTCAATTTTAAACTGGTGCAAATACACTGCGGGGCTCGGTGGGGCTAAAAGCTCACACCGTGCTGGTCCTTTTCACCTCCTATCCCCTCATTTGAGCCCTAGAAAGAGCAGCTCTGTTTTTGTGCTGTTCAGGGTTGGAGGGAACCTTAGAGATTCTTTTTGGTTCTGGGCATGGCAAAGGATTTAGCAGTGTATTTGGCAGTTGTTCCGTGGCTTGAGGTCACAGAGGGCTTCTCTAGTTCTCCCTTGATTCCAGCTGGAAGGAGTCTGCTAGATGTGGAATTTGAACTGCTCGTGTCGAAGTTGTCCATATTTCCCTTCTTACTGGCCACAGGAAATTTCTTTTCATAAGTAGTAGGCTAGAAATAAAAGGCCTGGATTAATTTTTCAGACACAAAGTAATATACATCAATTCAAAGAAGCAAAGAACTACAAAATTGTCCCAGATTTGCGAGCTGAACCCTCTCCAGATGTGAGATATGAACTAATCCCATTGTAGAATTGTTATTATGTCAAAGAAAGCTCTGTTAGCACCTTCAAGAAAATGGAATTGTTTAGTGTTTGGTGGAGAGCAAGCTCAAGATACAAATTCAGAACCTCTGCCACACAAAACGAAAGTAAATGTGTGCTAACATTTGCATGGGCTTTAGTGAGCCGTTCGGACGTAGCTGTGCTCGGTCCATCTTCACAGAGTCTAGACAAGCTGTGACATTTGCATGGGTGCCCACAAGCCCATCAAGGCTATTATTTCTCACCGGGGGACAAAGCTGCTGCACAGGCCCCCTGCGTATGTCCTCACCCTTCTCTGCACTGATTCCAGGCACTGGCTTCTAATCCCCGTCACACCACTTGGGAGGGTCTGTAGAGCCCTTGGAGCCTTGATGCCTCACTGTTATGTGGGGAAATGGTATCTGCACATTTACTCCACGAGTCTGTTATGAGAATGAAGAAGGTGGTGGCCCTGAAAGTACTTTGTAGCTTCAAAGCATGAAACAGGTAGAACAGATTCTCACAGGTGATTGTATTTTCTCAGGTCACCTCACCCCACATAGAGGAAATTGTCTCTAATCCTGTCATGAGGGAAGCAGAATCTATTTTGACCTCAGACCCATTTTTAAAGTAATCGCTTCTAATTAAATGATGCAGAGCTGAGAGTGTCTCAGGAGACAGACACAGGCAGGATGGGCGACGAGACACGTGGTAGATCAGGCAAGTTCTCGTGGACCCAGAATGACCTGGGGAAGGGCTCATAAGTTTGTACTCTGGTTAACTGAAATAGCAGACATATGCGCTAATAAGCAAGTTAATAATTTTCAAAAAAAAATTACATGTGACACAAAACAAACAAACCTGGTGTGTCTCTGATCACTCAGGCTTTTGTGATTTGAGTGATCATGTTTTATACACAGTGGTAGCACTTAATATATATTTGTCCAATGAGTAATGACCTCCCTGTGCTGCAACAAAACTACAGGTCACTTAACAATTTTTGGTACCTGTATTTTAAGAAAGAGAAAATTTACCTGGTGTTTGCTTATTGCAGAGGGCCCTGAAATATGTGCCTCTTCAGAACACCCCTCACGTAGGACTTGATAACAGTGTATGCTAATTCTGGAGCTGGTAATTTTGTTCATTGCAAAATTAATTTGGATAAATTTGGAAATGTAAATAGTCCTTTCTTCATAGATTTTTTTTCCCCAAAAGAATTTCTGGGCTGCTTCCCTGTATAGAAAATACTTAACGTGCATTAGCATTCAGTAATATAGGTGGTATCCTGTCACCGAACACTCCTCTGTTCAGCAATATGGTGAAGGAACAGCACCCAGATGCTCTAGTATCTGGCTAAAGGTAAGTTGCTTTGTCTAGTGTAGTCCTGGTCCTGAAGACATGAAATCTATCATGGAAATTTCAACTCATAAAAATTTCATGCACTTGACATGCAAATCCTATTAAAAGGTGAATCTAAGCGTAACCATCTCTGTTTTGACATTTCCACCTCTTTGAGTTATCATCTAAGACGTTGAGGAAATGTTTTCCAACATGTCCAGCAAAACTAATACTCTGGAGAACAGGAATGGAGACTCAGTCATTTTCTTTTCAATCCATTTGTTTCCTACCTGGTTTAATCTTTCCATTCTTCTTCATGCTTCCTTTTGTTAATTAATGTACTTATGTCATTAAACTAATGCTCGTACCAGAAACATACAAGTGCCTGTTTTCTGATTTTGTTTGCAATCTGGTATTTAATACATGTTAAAACTGGTATTGTCAACCATATTTTAACTGAGCTCCAAAATCGGCCTAAAACTGGCTACACTGAAACAAATCACAATATTTGTTCCTTCGCTCCCTGGTAACATCAATGCAAAGCTACTTACCTTTATGCAAATGTTTATTGCTTACAAGCTTCTGTGCATATATGCATCTTGTTAAATATATGTGTGCATACTTTCCCATTTCTCTTTGTTAATTTGAAGTTGCATTAAGTTGAGGAAGCAGAATCATAAGAGCTTTCCTAAAGACTGAGTCTCCCCTCTTAAATCTTCTCCCTGCTGAGATTGTTCTTGGACGCCAACAAGATGTGGATGCAGTCCGGCCCTCATGCGACCCTTCAGGCAGAGGTCTAACTTTCTTCACCAAAAGCCAAGTCTATATCTCCTTGGAACATAAACAGCCAAGGCAAATTCTATTTTCTAGACTTTTCTCTAGAAACATAAACAAGTCTTGCTTTTTCAGGGATACAGATTTTAGGTTATAGATTATCTAAATTTTAGCTTTCTCTTTTGCTGTTCTTGCAGTTGATGAAATTCCTTGGAGATCTGCCACTGAAACACCTTGAAAGTTTTATGAGTAACAGAGAAATGAAAAGTGAAACTGCCAAGGCTGTAGGAGTTACTAAGGTCTTCTGAGTCATGAAAGGTGAACAGGTGATGGGCTCCCATAAGACTGTTCAAAGGGGGAGAAAGATGAGAGTGGAACATCAAGTATTCGGGTCTAAGGGGAAAGAGTCAGTCTAAGTAATCATTATGAGACTGTTGGCCATCATTATCAATTCAAGAAAGAGGATCTACAATAAAAATCACTCTATTCTCTGAAGATACTGGTGTACTACTGAACAGTGACCAAGGAAACCTGGCAATCATCAGCAAGCATCTTTGATGCTTATGTAAAATCATTAAGAATTCATACCCAGGACACTGCAACCACCTTGAACACTATAAAGAGACCAAGAAGGTTTACAGACGGGCTACTAATGTGATTAATGGATAGAGGTTTCTTTATAAGAGAGTGCTTCAGTCTAAAACTATAAAGAATTGGAGGACCTATATCAGCAGTCCCAACCTTTTTGGCACCAGAGACCAGTTTTGTGGAATGGGGCGGCAGGAGGTGGAGCTTAGGTGAACTTCAGTTCGCAGTCCAGTGGTTGGGGACCCCTGACCTGTATGATCACAATCCATAAATGAAGATTTCAGCACTGGAGCCGGACAGCACCTCAGAGCACTGCCCTCAGGATGGCTGCATTGGGGGCTGCCCTGAGCAGCATTCCTACTGCTCCTCACTTTGACAAAGCCTTACCATTCCGGGCTGTTGAAGAACAGTCAGGCCTACTGGAGGCAGAAGGATGGAAAAGGTGACCTTACAAGGTTCCCCTCAGTTCTGTCTTTTAGTAATTCAGCACCCTTGGCCTGAGTTCTCCAGCTCATATCATCAGTCTTGAAAAGGGGGCATCTTTTGTGCAAGGGGAGATGTGTAACAAGAAAACTGGGCTAAATATATATATATTTCATTATTCACTGGCATAACTTGAACCTGATGAACTCATCTGGTGATAATGGATGCAAAACCTGTAAGCTCTAGGCTTATCCCTGAAAGCTAATACCAGTGCATGATTACTTTAAACTCTTACCACTTCTCTGAATTTTGAGTAAAATATATGCTATTTAAGTAAAGTGGTTTATCACCATAGCAACCATTTCTAGAGTCACACATTCAAATTATAGGCCTACACAAGGTGCAAGTGACAGAACATTCTGATACAAGTTTTCAGCTACACTGTTGCTTGCAGTGGTCACCCACTTTCACACGCCTGTGGTTTTCAGAACGAAGAAGGACGGGAAAGACAAGCCAAGGGAAGAAGAGAAACTGACTTCCAAATATATAGATTTCTTTTATAAGCCTTCCCACATAAAAAGCTGGGTCTTGTATGGCATTAATGAAAATAAAATCTAACTTGAAAATTAAAGAGAGACATAAACATCTCTCTCTTTTTAATTAAAGTCTAATTTATATGCAGCAGAATGTACACATTTCAAGTGTACAGTTTTATGAGTTTTGACAATGCATAGGCCTGTGTAATCAACACGCCAATCAAGAAGTAGAACGACTTCCCAGAAAGTTCCCTGGTACCTTCAGTCTTGTCAACTCCCTTTCATCCTGGAGCTGTAAGTGTTCTGATATTTCAACATAAATTACTTTGCCTTTTCTAAAACTTCATATAAATGAAGTACCATACAGTACGTAGTCTTTTGTTTCTGACTTCTTTTTCTTCACAAATTAATTAAAACTTTTATTAAGATAATATTTTCTATATCCTGACTGGAGTGGCTCAGTGGGACTGGCTGTTGTCCTGCAAACCAAAAGGTCACCAGTTCAATTCCCAGTCAGAGCACATGCCTGGGTTGCGGTCAGGTCCCTGGCTGGAGGCGTGCAAGAGGCAACCAACTGATGTTTCTCTCACACATCAATGTTTCTCTCCCTCTCTTTCACCCTCCCTTCCACTCTCTCTAAAAAATGAATAAATAAAATCTTTTTAAAAACAGATTTTCATGGTATTGTATCATGTTTTTGAGATTCATCCACTACTTAGTATTTTTATTGTCAGGTAATAGTTTATTGTATCTATATACTATAATTTGTTTATCCATTCTTTTATTAATGGATATTTGGGCTCTTTCCAGTTTGCGGTTGTTTATATAAAAAGCTCCTATGAACATATTCTAAAAATCCTTTTAAAACTTACACTTGGGATCACTGGGTAAATGGCAAGTAAATGCTTAACTTTATAAATAACTGCCCAACTGTGTTTCAAAGGAATTGTGCCATTTTGCATTCCTATTGGCAATTCAAGAATATTCTAGTTGCTCTAATATTTGCTAGAAGTTGGACTTTACAGACTTTTTAAATTTGACAATTCTATAAAGAGTGTAGTATTATATCATTGTGGGTTTTCCTGGTATCACTTGTGTTTTTCTGATGACTAATGATCTTGCACATTTTTCATATGCTTATTGACTACTTGTATATTTTCCTATCTATTCAAGACTTATGCCTATTTTAAAAATTGGGTTGCTTTATTATTATTGACTTTACAATAAGTTAGTTTTACAAATGACTTATAGGAATTGTTTCCATATTCTGGATACAAGTCCTTTGTCAGATATATTTATTGCAAATATTTACTCCCTGTCTGTGGCTTGCCTATTCCTTTCCAGTTTTTAGATGAACAAATGTGTTTACTTTTAATAAAGTCCATTTTATTCATTATTTATTTATTTTTATTGACTTTTTAGAGAAAGAGAAGGCAACATCGCTTCATTGTTCCATTTATTTATGCATTGCTTGGCTGCTTCTTGTATGTGTCCTGACTGGAAATCGAACCCACAACCTTGGCATTTCAGGACAACACTCTAACCAACTGAACTACCTGGCCAGGGCTTTCATTTTATCCATTTTTTAAAGTGCTTTCTGTATTCTAAGAATTCTGACTACTCTCTGGTTGGAAGACACTCTCCTAAGCCTTATAGTTTAGCTTTTAGATTTGGGTTTATTACCCATTCTAATTTTTGTGTATAGTGTAAGCTAAGAATGTCAAAGTTAATTTTTCCATATAAATATGCTATTATTCCAGTACCATTTATTGAAAAAACTATCCTTTCCCCATTGAATGACTTTAAATTTATCAATAACCAATTGACTACATACATGTGAGTCAATTTCTAGACTCTTGATTTTGTTTTATTTCTATATTTGTCTCTTCTTACACTAGTACTCCACTGTATTGATTACTGTAGCTATACAGTAAATACTGAAATCAGGTCATGTAAATTCTCCAACTTTGTTGTTTTCAAGTTATATTAGCTGCTCTAGCTCTTATGTATTTCAAAATAAGTTTTAGATTATCTTGTTAATATCTAACAGAAAAGAAAAAGCCCTAGATTTCAACTGAGGTTGTTTTAAAGTTATAATTTGGGGAGAATTGACATCTTATCAATATTAGATCTTCCAATTGATGAATATGGTATATCTCTCCATATATTTCAGTCTTCTTCAATTTAACTCAGCAATATGTTGTAGATTTTGGTATAAATATCTTACACACATTCTATTAACTTAACATTATCTTAGTTTTACAATAATATTTTAAAAGGTATTTTTAAATTTTGTTTTTCAATTGGTCATTGCTAGTGTCATCTGTAAATAGAGACAGTTTTATTCTTCCATTTCAATCTACATAATTTTAGTTCTTTTACTTCCCTTGTTGTACTAGCTAAGACTTCTAGCATATTAAGAATAAGAAGAGCCCTCACTGGTATGGCTCAATTGGTTGGGTGATGTCCTGCAAACTGAAAGGTTGCCAGTTCGATTCCTGGTCAGGAGACATGCCTGGGTTGCAGGCTTCTGGTTGGGGTGCTTGCAGAAAGCAATCAATTGATGTTTCCCTCTATTAGATGTTTGCCTCTCTCTTTTTCCCTCCCTCCCCTAATAAAAACACAGTCATACTTCAGTACTTGTCAGCTTCAGAACTCATCAAACCCTGTACTTGTCGCATTTTGATGAGAACAAAATGTTTCAGCACTTGGTGCTTGCTTGGGACTCATTACAATGGTTAGAACATATGAGTCATGATACTGTCCCACAAGAGAAAATGCTTCATCATTCAGTATTCATCAGTTTTGGCACTTGTCACACATTCCGGAACAAATTAATGACAAGTACCACTATAATACTAGTTTTAGAAGTTACTGAGCTCTCTCTCTCTCTCTTTTTTTAAATCTCTTAATACGTAAAAGAAGTTTCCATCTGTTCCACTCTGCTGAGGGTTTTCCTCATGTTTGACTATTGAATTTTACCAAAGAATTTTTTTCAAAATCAATGAGATAATCATATGGCTTTTCCCCCTCTACTTACTAAAATGGTGAATTACATTGGTTGATTCTTGGATGTTAATCCAAACATACATTCCTGGAAGATATCGTACATTTGATCATGATGCATTATTTAATATATTTCTGGATTCAGTTTTCCAATATTGAATTTGGAATTTTTGCATCTACATTTTTGCATGGGGTTTTTTTTATGAGAGAGATTGGCTAATAATAATCTTTTCTTGTAATATCCCTGTCACGTTTTGATATTAATGTTATGCTCACCTTATAAATGCATTGATAAATATTCTCAAGAGTTTGTGTAACAAGCTTTCTCTTCTTCTTTAAGTATTTGGAAGAATTAACCAGTGAAATAATTTGAGACTGCAGTTTTCTTTATTGGAAATTTCTTAGTTACAGAGTCAATTTTAAAAATATAGCACTATTTAATTTTCCCTTTTTGTGCACCTGTTTTGATGTTTTTGGTGTTTTTTAAAAGGAATTTGACATTTCTATAAATTTTCTTATTTATTGGTATTAAGTTATTCACAATATCCTCCTTTAAATCATTCTTTCTTTCTAGTTTTGTTGGAGGGTATTTAATTTCCTTTTCTTTTTCTAGCTTATTGAAATGAAAGCTCATCATTATTGCTATTATTTTAAAGTCGACATTATTCTCTATTTACTCATATTTGCTCTCGCCAAAGACCTTCATATGCTCCTGCAGTTCAGTACTTCTATCTGGGATCATTTTCTTTTACCTTGAAAAACTTCTATTAGTATCTCTTATAGCAAAACATACTGGCAACGAATTCCCTCACCTTTTACATACCTGAGAACATTTTTATCTTAATTTTTGAAGGCAAATTATCACTAGATAAAGAATTCCAAGTTGACAATTTTGTTTTGTTTTGTTTGTTTTTAGCACTTGAAAGATGTCATTCTATTGTTTCCTGGCTTGCATTATTCCTGTTGCTATGCCCTACATTGCTCCTTTGATGACAATGTGTTTTCCCTTCTTCCCACCACTGCCACAAACTTGATGCTTTTACAATTTTCCCTCTCTTGTCTAGAGAATTAGAGAATAGTATTCAAAGCAACCACAGACACCTGAAAGTAATGAGAGAATCCCTGAAAGGAGACAGCTAGAGAAGGGGCATCCTAAATTCTGCCCACATAAAGATACATAAACTGACCTAAGCTTTGAACTTCTAACTACAAGATAATTTGCAGTTTGTTTCCAGCCTAATAATAGCTTGCTAAAATAGAAACGTCAACACTTTTCGGAGGAACATATTCAAATCCAGAGTCAGCACAACATAACATTTCCAACATCCAGGATATAATCCAAAGTTATTCAACAGAAATAACAATTAATAGAGACAGATCCTGAGATGGCCCAGATGCTGGAATTAGCAAACAAGGACTTTTAAAAACAGTTATCATAACTATTATAATGATGTTAAGGAAAATACTATTTGATGAATAAAGGATGTATGAATAGACCAAAAGAAAATTTTAGAATAAAATATGTGAAATTGCATATTACACCTATCAAAGGATAGATTTAATAGGAAAATGGAGATAACAGAAGAGTAAACCTAAAGATAAATGAATAAAATATATCCATTTAAAGAACAGATTGAAAAAAAAGAATATGCCTCCACTTCCAGTCAAGATGGTGACATAGGAAAACATGACTCACCTCCTTGCACAATCAAAATTACAGCTAAATTATAGAACCATCACTCAGAACCAGCAGAAATTAAGTTGAATGGAAGTCTGACAACTACAGAATTAAAGAACCCATATCTACCAGACTGATAGGAGGGGCACTGACGTGGAATGGGCTGATCCCTCACCCATGTGTGGTAGAAAAAATTTGGAGGGATATCTCAGGAGCAAGGAGACACATCCCCACACCAGGCCCCGAGACCGGGGTTCCAGTGCCAGGAAGATAAGTCCCCACAACTTCTGGTTGCAAAAAACAGTATATATTGACTTGGTGGAAGAAACCTCTAGAGCCCCAAGCAGTTCCTCTTAAAGAACTCCCACATGAACTAATTCAGATTCACTCCCTCTGAGCTTCAGCACTGAGGCAGCAGCTGGAACGGCCCCACTGACATACAGGGAGGAACTGGAGTGTCTGGCATCAAGGCGGAAGCTGGGGGACAGCTTTCTCCCAGACATAAAAGCAGGCAGAGCCACAGATCCAGCAGGCTGGTGTCATATCTGAGACTCCATCAAACTGGCTAACACTGTTTGACCCGACTTGGAGATCCCCTGAGGTTCCAACCCATCCAACTTACAGCTGATAACAGTAGCTTTTCATATGAATAACTGATCTTGGCTCAAATCTTTCAAACAAGCAACAGCTGGCCTCAGTGAGCTCCCAGCCCTCATACCTATTGCTAAGTGGCCCCAGGCTCAGCACTAGCAGCAGCCAGCCTAGATTCATAGTTTGGCTTTGTCTGGGAACCTCCAAGCCCAGCACAAGTAGCAGCCATCTCAGATTGCTTTGTAGTCCAGGCATGGTGGCCCTGGGCAAAACACAGGTGGGGGCTGACCTTGGCCTACACCCCTGGGAAACCACAGGGCCAGTGCATACAGTGGACAGTGACAGAACACGCTGGAGCACCACCATGCTGCCCATGCACAGCTGATACTCCATAGAGGGCAGAGGTTGGTGGTTAGTGGTCACAGCCAATTCTTGCAACTGACTGGCCTGGGTAAATCCCTTCCACTGACCTGCCAATAGTAACCAAGGCTCAACTCCAAGAGGTGGGTGTACTCAGCCCACACAAAGGGCACACCTTGAGTACGCAACTCGGGTAATAGGAGAGGCTGTGCCACAGGACCCTACAGTACACCTACTACATTAGGACACAATACCAAGACAGGGAGCCATAGCAGCTCTACCTAATACATTGAAACAAACACATGGAGGCTGCCAAAATGAAGAGACAAAGAAACATGGCCCAAATGAAAGAACAGATCAAAGCTCAGAAAAAAGAACTAAACAAAATAGATATAAGCAACCTATCAGATGGAGAGTTCAAAACGCTGGTAATAAGGATGCTCAAGGAACTTAGTGAGGACCTCAACAGCATAAAAAGATTCAGTCAGAAATGGTGGATGCACTAATTAAAATAAATAACAATTTACAGGGGAACAACAATAGAGTGGATGAAACAGAAAATCAGATCAATGATTTGGAATATAAGGAAGCAAAAGGCAACCAATCAGAACAATAAGAAGAAAATAGAATCCCAAAAAATGAGGATAGTAAAGCAGCCTCTGGGACAACTTCAAGCATTCCAACATTCACATCACAGGGTTGCCAGAAGGAGAAGAGAAAGAAGAAGAAACTGGAAATCTATTTGAAAAAATAATGAAAGCAAACTTCCCTAATTTGGTGAAGGTAATAGACATGCAAGTCCCGGAAGCACGGAGAATCCCAAACAAGATGGAAGCAAAGAGGCCCACTCCAAGACACATAATTAAAAAGCCAAAGTTAAAAATGAAGAGAGAATCCTAAAAGCAGCAAGAGGAAAGTAGTTAGTTACCTACATGGGGAGTTTCCATACGACTGTCTTCTGATTTGTCAAAAGAAACTTTGCAGGCTAGAAGGGACTGGCAAGAAATATACAAAGTCATGAAAAGCAGGAAACTACCCCCAAAATTGCTTTATCCAGCATAGTTATCATTTAGAATTAAAGGGCAGACAAAGAGTTTCCCAGGCAAGGAAAAACTAAAGGAGTTCATCATTACACAAGCCCTTATTGTATGAAATGTTAAAGGGACTTATTTAAGAAAAAGAAGATAAAAACTATAAACAATAAAATCACAATAAATATATACCTGTCAACAATTCAATCTAAAAAACAAACTAAGCAAACAAGAAGAACAGAGACAGAATCATGGATACAGAGAGTAATTTGATGGTTGCCAAATGGGAGGGAAGTGTGGGGGAAGGGCTGAAGAGGTGAGGGGATTAAGAGGTACAAACAGGTAGTTACAGAGTAACTGGGATGTAAAGCACAGTATAGGAAATGGAGAAGCCAAAGAATTTATAGGCATGACCAACGGATATGGACAATGGTGTGAAATTACCTGAGGGAGTCAGGGGTGCAGATGGAGGGGAGCACAGGGGGAAAATTGGGACAACTGTAATAGCATAATCAATAAAATATTTTTAAAAAGAATATGCCTCAATGAACTACAGAACAATATCAAATGGTCTAACATGTGAGTAATCAGTGTCTGAAAAAACTTAAGAAAACATAATGACAACATTTCCAAAAGACACAAATTTACAGATTCAAGAAGCTCAGCAAACCCTAAGCTGGAGAAATGTGAAGAACATGCCTTAAAATGTCACTGTCAAACTGCTACAAACCAAAGATAAAGAGAAAATCTTGAAAACATTCACAGAATAGTAACACATTACGCATAGGGGAAGGACATTTCAAATTACCAATGACTTCTTATCAGAGACACTGGAAGCCAGAAGGCAGTAGAACATCTTTAAAGTGTGGACCCCAAAACGTGTCAGGACAGAATTCTATAAACAGAAAATATCCTTCAAAAGTTAAGACAAAATAAAAACATTACAGATAAAAGAAAACTAGGAGAATTCATCACTAGCAGATATACAATACAAGAAGTCAAAGGAAGTTTATCAGGCTGAAGGGAAATCATACCAGATGAAAACTTGGCTTTTCAGAAAAGAAAGAAGAGCACCATAAATAGCAAATATCTGTGTAAATATATGACATTTTTCCTCTTAGTTTCTTGGAATACATATGACTGTTCAAAGCAAAAATTAAAACATTGTTTTATGAGGTTTACAATTATGTAGACTTCATACATGTGACAATTACAGCATAAAGGAAGGAAAAGAGATGAATGGCCCCAAATTAATACATCTTAATTGGAGCAGTATTAGTAATAACCCAACCTAATGGTTGGTTCTCTGTGGGGAAAGGATATACAGAGCATATCCTAATAGCTACAGCCCCTAAAGCAGACTAAGTAAAAGCCAGGTTTGGGAGACCAGAGAAACGATGTGAAAGGATTCACCAATATATCCATTTAACTGTGGAAGCCTGGCTAAGTTTGTGGTGGTTCTAGTCATAGGAGGTTCTAGTGGGAGTAAAAATAGGGACAATAGCATTATTGTATATGGAAATCTATAAATCCAAACTAGCAACTGGCATTGCAAACAGCAGTATTAGAGCAAAGACCAAGAGATCAAGATTCCTGTTAGCACAATCAATTATTTGTACCTGTATTAATCAGCTGTTGCTGCAGTCATGCTACTGGGTTTGGAGGTCCCCAAGACCAGCCCCAGGTTCTGTGATTCACTAGGAGAATCCACAGGATTCAGCATAGAGTTGTACTCATTGCTATGATTTATTATAGTCAAAGGACGTGAGGCACAATCAGCAATGGTAAAAGGCACTTGAGGTGAAGCCCAGTGGAAACAGGCTCAGGCTTCCAAGTGTTCTCTCCCACCCCATGAAGTGCATTTCTTTAGTCCAGAAACAGGTTGTGACAACACGTGTGAAATGCTGCCAACCAGGGAAACTCTTATAAAGACGCCGCAACCCAGGGTTCTTACTGCGAGCTGTGTAGGCGGCCTCTGCCTAGCACTTGCCAAAATTCCAGACTCCCGGAAGGAAAGCAGGTGTGCAGCAGTTAATGGTATCAGTTAATGGTAGCAACCATCCCCAAACCTAAGTTCTCAGAAGCCAGCCAAGGGCCAGCCTTGCAAGCAAACCTTTTCAGAGACAGCAGTTTAGGCCTGTTATGTTACAACTACATAAGAAACAACTACGAAAGTCTCAGTATCTTGAAACAATAGACATTAATTTTTCTGTTAGCGGTAGGGCTTGGCTGTGCTGGGCTAGACGTCAGGCTTTGCATTGGGTTCGGGTCTGCCCCACAATCCTCAAGATTCTGAGAATTGTGGCTCCCTGCAGGCACGGTCTCCTCGTGGCAGGTGGCAGTAATACATAGAGCAAGCGAAGCCACGCACTTTTAAGCTTACATCACACCTCTTCACATTCCATCAGCCAAAGTGAGTCATGTAGCTCAGACCAACATTAGTGGAGTGAAAAAGAAAATTTCCTTCATTTGTTATAATAGGGAGAGCTGCGAGGCCACACAGCAAAGGGTGTGAATGTTCAATCCCTTACATGGAGGGATTAAATAACTGGGAAAATTAATGCAATCCACCACAGTATGCTAGGGACCCTACCCAACTCAGAGGCCAATGAAGTTGGAAGCATCCCTTATTACCTTTGAAAATGGCATTTCTTAGTCTTAGTTTGTTCATTAGTTTATTCCAACACCTATAGCCAAAGGATTCTTGAAGGAGGCAGGAAAAATCATGCAATTTTAGTAATATTCTACACAATTTCTTTAGTAATATAATAATAAAAGTTAACATTCTCAGCTTATCATATGTCAAGAGTGTTACAAGCAAGATTTCATTTAGTCCTTGGCTGATGCTATTAATTCTGTTTTACAGATGAGGAAACAGAGGTCTACAGGCTTGCCCAAGCTTGTAAAGCTTGTTAGTGGTAAAGCCAGGATTTGAACCCAGGCATCCTATGTCTGGAGCTTGTGCTTTAATCATCATGATATTTTAAGTGTAGCACTTAGACACATATACCAGATTACAATACTTCAATATTAGAGAACAAAAGTGTGCCAAATTGTGAAAGCACCACCAAATCTGCACAGATTCACATGGGCTCAAAGGGCTAAGATTTAATTTGTAAAGAAAAGAAAAATTTTTATGCTACTCAACTAAAATACCAAGAAAATCTGACTTTTTCCTCATTGAAACATATCAATATACCATAACTCAACTGTTTAATCTCAGTGTTATTTAAATTCAAACACTTCTTATCTTTGAAGATGTGTTATATGAATACACTTCATTGATAAAAATATCTTTCAAAGTTTCTAAGCCACCTTGCCTTTCTACTTTCCAGACTGGGTGAAGTATCCACCACATGTACTATCACCTATGATACCACAAAGGCCATGTATTCAGCCAAGAAAAATAATCACAAAATAATGACACATTTTTCCATGTTCATACTCGACTGCATTCAATAAGTTAACAACTAGGAAGTATGTCCTTTATGAAGCAAGAATTCTGTAATGCAAATATAGTACTTCTATGACATCCAGAGTTTCCAGTCTCTCCCTCTGTGATTATGGGAGGTGCATTTTAATTACAGACATACAAACAATTAAATTGTTTTCTGAACTTAATAAATAATGAAAGTATGGTACTGTTTATTGGAAATCACTAAGGACCTAATGTTAAAAGGCATGCTTCTGCAAGAAGCAGTGGTCTGCCAAGCATCTAAATGCTGTTGTCAGAGTTAAAGTCTTGGGTCTGAGTTAGTAAATTAAGGACCCATTGTAGGGAATTTATCTGGTTACTAGATGTACTGAGCTTGGAAAACACAAGATATACATGAGAGAACATCTCTGTCCTCAAAGAATGCCATTACCTAAAACGTGAAAAAAAGTTCTAAATGGAAAGGAAAAACAGAAAGGACATTGTCAAATGCCAGCTACTTGAAAACAAGTCTGAAAAAGTGAAGTGTGATACAGACTGTATTCTTCAGAATGTCCAGGACATTTGGAACTAGGGAACAGTTACTCAGGGAAAAGAGAAAAGTGCTTAGTCAAGTGTTTTTATTTTTGTTTTTGTTTATAACAAGTTCTCCCTTTCTCTGCTACTTATCTAAAAAGTGTGCTTTTCCTGGCTTGTGAAAAATACATCAGGAGCTCTAAATGGGTTTATAAGATTCTCCAGAAGGGAGAACAATGATACAATGGAGA
This sequence comes from Furipterus horrens, assembly GCF_987537825.1. NCBI lineage: Eukaryota > Metazoa > Chordata > Mammalia > Chiroptera > Furipteridae > Furipterus > Furipterus horrens. Next base: position 40,520,833 of record NW_028327172.1, on the reverse strand, counting down.
GTAGAAACTGCCGACAGATTTCCATTTAAATTAAAGCCAAATTTAAAATATTTTAATGGAAAGGTAATCATATACATTTTCTTAATTTAGTAGGTATAGGTTATTCATATTATCACATCAAATTGTCAATATAATTATAGCAAACAAAATTTTTCCATGGGAAGTATTTCAATATTCACAGAATAAATTTCAATAACATTAAAATTCCACTCTTAAGAATATTAATTATTATGTGAATTCTGTATGGACTCAAGAATAAATGGTCAATCCTATTTTCAGTTTTCTCTTTAGAACTTTATATAGCACTACCTACAATTAATGAAGATTTGAAGGGAAGGAAGTAATTTCTTAACATAAACTCAATATAATTAACAAAGTAACATATTTATTCATAAAAATCCTAGAAGAAAACTTAGTATATTAAATGCATGAGAATTTTTTCTTTTTTATCCTCACCTGAGGATACATTTTTATTGGTTTTAAGAGAGAGAGAAAGAGAAAGAAACATCGATATGAGAGATAAACAGCAATTGATTGCCTCCCGTATGTGCCCCAACTGGGAATTGAACCCACAACCTAAGTATGTGCCCTGACCAGGGATTGAACCCTCAGCCCTTTGATGCATGGGATGATGCTTCAAAAGAGTCCCCAGCCAAGGCAAGAATTCTTTCTTTTAAGTGGTAGCACTTCTCAGAAAAATTCCTGAACAAGAATATCACAACCTAAACCTAAGCATGGGAAAGTTCCTTAGTCATTCCTTAGTTTCCAGGGCAAAGTCCTACCCATTTCACAGGAATTTCTGCTACAGCATTTCCAACAAGCAGCTTTCCAGAGTCTGCCTGATACCTCCAATGACTGGGTGGTGGGGTTTACTCTCCATGGCCTAGCCTCTTCTATTGCAGATGAGCTCTGATTGTGGAAAAGTTCCTCCTCCTGAGTAGAAATCTATATTCTTGAATTTTCAACCCCCTAGGTATAATTCTACCATCCACAAGCTCCTCAAATTCCAATTCTCTGTTCCCTAGCTGGGAGTAGCTGAGAACAGCATAGCAAGTCCCACCACTTTGTGACTGGGAGCGGGAGGAGAAGGAGAGAGTGCAGGTGTGTGACAGAGCAGTGGGAAAGGTGAGAGAGGAGAGGCAAACATTTGGTTCACAAGGATATTTATGTCAGATCAGTGCAGTGACAAACACAGATATAACGCAAGACTTATCAAAACATAATGTGTGTGTATGCATGTATATAGAAGTATGTGTGTTTATAGGCATGTGAGTATATGTAGATGCATGGGAGTACATATGTGTAACCTATGTGCACGAGTGTGTAAATATGTGTGTGTGGTGTATATGTGTATGTGTATGTATAAGTACATGCATATGTATATGTGTGTATAAAATGCTAAGTCAGCTAATAGCAAAATCTTCAAATTATGTTCAATAAGTAAACACAAACATGGGTTTTTAAATATTCTTTTTAACAAGAATATAAAATACACACAGCTTCTAAGCACTGCAGGAGCCATTAACAGACTAAAGAGGATGAAGGGAATTCAATAAATTTATGTTTACATTATGGCAAAAATATGATTATTTCAAAATACCTGAATCATTCAATGTTAAGCTTATTATCTAGGCATTTGTTAGCAAGTAGATGAAGAAATTCCCAACCAAGTGCATCAAAATCAATTAATCACTCTATTAGGTCTCTTTCTGCCGGTTCCTGGCGGGACTCTTCACGGGGAGGGTGCGGGCCAGCAGTGCTGCCCCTTCTTGGGTGAGGCTCCGGGCTCTCAGTCCCTCTCCACACTGCCTCGCTCTAGGCGTCATGAACCAAGAAGTAGCGACTCCTCACAGGAAGTCTGGGCTGCCTGAAGGTGAACACAGCCCCCACTGGCAGGACACTCAATTATTAAAGAAGAGCTAAAATGTGCTCAGTAGATTTCAAGACAAGAAAGAAAAAAAAACATACAGAAAACTTTTTCCACAAACACAGAAAAGTGTTTGGGTATCCAGTTAGTAGAATACAATCTAGAATTAATCAGAATGTTAAGAAAAATTATTCACCAAAAAAGAATAAAACTACATTTAGATCTAATAAGATGAAATGATAAACCATACATAAATAGTTTAGGTATCATAAAATTAGAAACAATTAGCTAGATACTGTAATAACTCTTTTTCTAAGTAATACATAAACCTATTCCAAATTGTGTAGCCTGGTAAAGGAAAAAAATTATTAATTTTAAGCCATAGGCCAAATCTGGTTCACCACCTGGTTCTATGTCCTAAAATTGCCTGTGCCTGTTTTCATGCTACCACATCAGAGTTTGAAAGTTGTGACACACTATTGTGGCCCCCACAGCCTAAAATATTTATTCTCTCTTCCTTTGCAGACCCCTGCCCTCTATACAGAGACCTTAAAATAAACATGTAGGCAACTTGCTAAATCATGATGGTCTCATGGGTGGAAAGAACTTGACTTGCTTTATCATGTAGGGCCTTTGTTACAAACCAACAACATAAACAGACAGTGGAAAAAATGTTCCAAGTATTGTGAGGGTATTTTACAGTTTGGAGAGAGAAACAATTGTTCTCCCTACAGGTTTTGTTGGTTCTTCCTACCTGTTTTTCCTCATCTTCATCCGAAGTGCTAGTGGCATCACGGGCATTTCTGCTGGGTCTGCTGAGCTGGGAACCTTCCAACTTTTCTTGACTGGACCACTTGTTCTTTTGATCTGTTGTGTTTTCCTCATCACTTCCTGGATTATTTTTCCATTCTTTCATCATTTCTAACACATTGGTTTGTCTCGTCGAAGTAAGTGTATTACCCTAATGTTAATGAATTTCTGGTGTTATAAACAGCTTGGAAAGTTAAAAGGATTCTTACATCTTTTAGTAATATATTCTCCCAAATTCAGTAATTCACAAAGAAAAATTATAATGCTGAATAAATGGCAAAACTGATGATGCCCACTGGAGCACACTCCCGGTACTAAAAAGGGCACTAGACTGGGCAGCTCCCTAGATCCAAGGACCCCCTTATAGCACTGTTTTTCCAAAAGTAACAGGGAAGCTGAAAGAATGAAATAAGTTCCCCAAAGTCTAGTGGATCCAACACTAAGGGCAAGCCTATATAATATCAAAATATTTAGGTAAAAAAAATCTAAATTCAATTGATTAGTCAAGTGCTGTGTCCAAGAATATAGATGTTTGATTTGCAAGCCGTTAGTTGACTGGAAGATTTAGATATGAGGTGGTCATTTGATTATAACTGACTCTGTGTATTATTTTTATACCAGATGTGACTATACAATACTAAAACTTACCACTTCATATTACCTAATTTTTTTCAAATGTAATATTCCATTTAATTCCAAGAAATACATGAATGCAGTCTCAAATGACTTCTGCTAGACTAAGGATGCCTTAAATAATTTTTCTCCTAAGAGATTAGTAGAGAAAGTTTGGAGCACATTTAGATTGCAAGGATAAGTTCAGATGTGAGTACAGCTAGGGAGTGACTCTACATTAATTTGGTACGTGGATAGATTGAAGCATTAAGCATTGATGACACAGAATACTATGAGACAGGATACTTCAAAAGCAGCCATCTGAGTACTCTGTTGAGCATTTGTAGAGTCTAATATATTCGTAGTTAAAGGCAAACACTAAGTAGTAATAAGTAAATGAGCATCATCATGCAATTAATTTTCTGTGGCTCTTTTATTTCATCCTATTTTAAGAAGGTCTGTATTCTTACCAATTTCATAGCATCCTACTTTTGATTGCACTTACGCATCCTCTACCATTTACTTCCAGAATGTCTTCTGCCAACCCATAGCCTAGATTTCCTTCAAGGCTCAATTTGAGAGTCACTCTGTTAAGGATCCCAGAACTTCCAAAGACTTGCCTGCCAACTTCAACAGTATGGTGATCACAAGAGAGAAAAGGGAGTTGGAGGAGGTAGAAGAGGGTAAAGGGGGATAAATGGTGACAGAAAGAGATTTGACTTGGGACGGTGAACACACAATACAAAATAGAGATGATGTATTCTATTAGAACTGTACACTTGAAACCTATATAATTTTATTAACCAAGGTCACCCCAATAAATTCAATAAAAAAATTAAAAAGTAATAAAATAAAATGGAAAAAAGCCCAAAGATGTTGTCCACTTAAATCCAAATAAAGCATAGATGGAGGCTCGAAGACCATAAAAAGCTGGCATCAGTCAGAGTGGCAGATCGTCTCGGAGCTCTCATCTGAAAGCGTTCTGGTCACCAAGGCTCTGTCACAGCTCTGCTTCACCCCTAGCCTCTGCTACAGCTTCCTGGCTTCATCTCAGCCTTCAAACCCTAATTTTCATGTAATCACAGTGTCCAGAGTCCTGGAATGCTAGGACACACAACTCTGCCTCAGCTCGATTCTTTCACTAGCAGACAGAGACCATCTAACATGAATGTCTGTAATCCCAATCCTCAATTACCCTTTTCTGATCAAATCCCCTTATATTAACTCTTTGGATAGTATAGTAGTCACTAACACTGCTTACCCAATATTCTGTTCTTCTAAGCATATGGTAGAATTGTGCTTCCCTGCCTCTTTTGAGACATGACCATGTGACTTGTTTTGGCCAGTAAAATGTGATTAGAAATGGTATGTATCATTCCTGGGTGTACCTTAAGAGATAGTGTGCAATTTATCATGTTCCCAATTCCTGCCTTAGTAACTACTGCATAAGAGCACAGAAATGAGGCCTCCCTTAGCCTGAGTCCCAGAGTAAGGACAAAGGAAAACAAAACAGTCTTCTCTCTTCCTCCCACTGTCCCAGCCAGTGTGGGATGGAAGGCATACAGAGCACTGAGATTTGAGGGCCACTTGTTACTGCAGTATAACCTAGCCTATCCTGATACAGATAAACATTTACATTTTGCAAGTTACCTCAAAAAAGTCTTAAAAACAGTGAGCCTACTATACAACCAGCATACCCAACAAAATTGTCATTACTACAGAAATCACATGCCATCAGCACCATATATTTAGTAGCCCATTTATATAGGCAGTCCTTGCTTTGCAGTCTTGAGATGCATGACTTTCAGTCATTGTGACTTAATTAAGAAATATCAACAACACAGGTCAAATTTCAGTCAACATGGTATATTAACGACAACTGCATAAAGTTCAAATTTCACTGCTAGCTCTTTAATCCATAATCACTATGCAAATGACAGATGTGCATCACGATCAGTGACCAGTCAGGTCACATCTTTCACAATCTGTTGGTGACTGGATGCTCTGCATCTATGATTAAGTTCACACACAGACAACAATGTGTGCAGTTGCATTGTCTCCTTGTTCTCCCAAGGAACTTGTCAACAAAGATGTATAAATGACACATGGACAACGGGGGGTGGGGGAATGACTGTGGGAGAAGGGGTGGGCAGGGTGGGGGAAAGCAATGGGGAAAAAAGTGGGACAACTGTAATTGAAAAACAATAAAAAAATAAAAAATAAAGCTAAAGCCTAAAAAAAAAAAAAAAAAAAGATGAACGTGCAGTAGGTAAGTTAAAAGAGATCATGCTGGCAGAGAAATGTGAACCAAATGCAAATGGAGTAATAGCAGAAACTGCTGACTGTGGGAACAATAACACAGCCACCATTTGAGAGAATCTAGATACGCAACCAACGGAACTTAGTGAAGGAAACTTATCAGCATAACTGAGGAAAGCGGTTGTGACTGAAAGGATTTATTTGCCCCAGAGAAAGTGGCCTCCGCAAAATATTGGGCAGTTAAAGAATTTTCAGAGATATCTCACAACACTGGAAGTGCAAAGGATAAAATGCTGGAAGCTGATACAAACTTAGAAAACAGTAGGACAATTTGTCAAGGCATAAAAACGATGTTCCCCTCTGTATTCTACATTATATGACACAAAAAAGGCAAGACTGTTTAATCTTGATAGTTTTCTTTTTTCTTTTTTTTTTTTTTTTACCTAAAATGGGTTCTTTAATTCTCAATATTTCTAGTGTTTTAAATTATAGTGCATTAAAAAATTAGTTCTACTTCTAATTCCCTAATGTTTATAACCAGCAGTTAGAACATTTTAAATATTTAACAAAATTTTTTTAAAATCATGGAACAATCATAATTTTCCCAGTGATTATTAAAATGCTTTGCACAGTTTCAACCTGCATTATTTTTATGGTCCTGCACAACTGTGCAAAGCAAGGACTGCCTGTATTATCTTGAACCTGCCTCTCTAGCAATCTCTCAAATGCTCAGTTAACATACACATACATCCAAGAGCTTGGTGACTGACACACTTACATGCCTAAAGTAGAGTGCCTCTGTACTCAGTGAAATGACCCTATTTCTCATCCCAAAGAGATTGTAGAAAAGAACAAATGATCCAGGATAGGAGCATTAGCAACTCAAGAACTCTCTATTATTTGGAAGTTTTTAATTCTTTGCTTCCTATATTCACTTGTGATATCAAATGGTAGTATCAATCCCAGACTTGCCCTGTTGTCTAAAGTCCAGTCAGTAACTTACTAGACCTTCCCTTCCTTCTTGCTGCTAGTAGTTGGAAGAGGACTTGCATCCAGTGTTTGGACTGATCAAAGAATAACTGGCTCAGGGCTATGTGCCTTGTAGGTTCAACAGAAATTACAAATGAAACCAATGAACCAAACAAAAACAGTAGAATTGTTAGGACAGACACTGTAGATTGTATGTCACCTCACTAACCCCTGAACTCCTTTACTGGCTTTATTGAGAGGGTCAGACACTGAACTCATCAACTATCAAGGAGCAAGTGGCAAGAAGGCAGCGGTAATAGGCAGATAATCTGAGGCTATCACAAGTACAAAACCAACCTTTTGGTTAATAAATTTCTACTTGTTTAGCAGAAAGTTGAGACTATTTTATTTTGAAAAACTGGAAAAATAGACATTTATAGAGGAGACGCATTGGTCAAATACTAAGATTTGGATTCAATACCTTAGTGGACAGGTTCCACAAATGCAGACCCAAACATATGTCCTCATCTAACAAAATTTGCCTTTTCAAGGACGATGCCTTTCAGTATTTTGTAAACAATAGGTATTGTTAAGTGAATGATATGCATGAGCTAGAGTGAGATGGTATAAAATATATCAGCAAACTAAAAGGAAACATTCTGGTTCTTTAACTTATGTTCATCATTTTCTACTTTTTGTAAATAGCTAAAACTCTTCCTTTTGTAATGTTCCTAGGAATAATTTTTTCAACAGAAAAATGGAATAGTCAATTTGTGTAAAAGAACACAAAATCCAAATCAAAACAATGCAATGCCAATTTTCACCTAATAGATGGATATAAATTTAAGTTTGATAATAGTCTATGTTGGTGAGGGTGTGGGGAGACAGGCTTTCTCAGTTACTCGCTTCTTATGGAAGCATGAGTTAGCAACAATACACGTGTAATACACATTCTCTTTGGCCATCAATTCCACTGTTAAGAATTTACCCTTTAGATATGCTAACACAGTATACAAAATATATTTATAAGAACATTGGTTGCACCACTGTTTGTAATAGGAAAAATATGAAACAATTTAAATGATCCATATTCACTGGAGATTATTTAGAAAATAATATTGTATCCATAGTTTGGAATACAACGTAATTTTTTAAAAATAAGGAATTCTTACCAAGATATGTTAGATAAAAAAGAATAGTTTGCATAATATGAACCCATTTGTGTAAAGTATATACACAAAAATGTATAGAATGTTTTTGAGATAACACATAAGAGACTTAACAATGGTTATCTTTAGTAAGAGGGATTGAGGTTAATGGAAGGAGAAAGTTATTTTTTCTGTTTTGTTTATCATTTAAATCATTTACCATGGTTAATCTCAACTATTTTATATGACTAATAATTAATGTAAATTAGAGTAGGAAAGAAATAATGTAAGTTGCAGATACCCACAAAAAACTGATAGCACCCAATAATATCACCAAACCTGTCCTAATGGGTCTCAGTGAGTCCAAGGCAATAGCATATCAAGGTAATAACAACCACTAAAGTAAGCAATTGTATGCCACTTTAATTTTTTTCTAACAAAGTCAGTGATTTTTTTCCCCACGGTTGGTGCTAATATTCCTATTCCTCAGGAGGAAACAGCCTGAGAAATTTATAATTTACCATTATTTTAGAAGCACATTTCCAACCGCCTGCTAAGAACTTCCAGCTAGAGATGTTACTGAGCCTTCAATACTATATTATATATTTGAAAGTTACTAAGAGAGTGTATCTTAAAGTTCTTTTCACAAGAAAAAAGTAACTGTGATATGACAGATGTATTAACTAAACTTATTATGGCAATCATTTACTAATTAATACATACATATCAAGTCATTATGTTGTATTCCTTAAACTTTACAATGTTATGTGTCGATTATATCTCAGTAAAGCTGGAAAAATAAAAGTGAACTCAATATATTCCAAACCAACATTCTTCAAATTTGTGTATGCATACATCTGGCTGTACAGGAAGACTTTCCAAGGACATTGTGGGAAGCATAGTTTTCAGGGATCACTTTCAAGAACGTGAATGATCTATTCTTTTTCCAAGTCACCTGCTTGGATAAGGATCTGCAGTAATCCTTTCCATGTTCTTTTTCTTAAGTCAGTATCTTCTACTGCTTGTTAATGTACATATATTTGTGTGGTTGTGTGCGTGACAAAAGGCCCATATCTAGAATATGTAACAAACACCTACAAACCAATAAGTAAAAGATATAAAACCAAATAAAAATGGGGAGAAGACTTGAATAGGCATTTCACAAAAGAAGACATCAAACAGGCCAATAAGCATAAATAAAGGTGACCAATTTCATTCGTAATTCATGAAATGCAGATTAAAACCACAATGAAATACCATTATATAGCTACCAAAGCATCTAAATTAAAAATACTGACAATAACATGCACTGCAGAAGACGCAGAACCAAACTGGAGCTCTGGCACACTGCTGGCGAGCAGTACAGCAGACACTTCGCAAAAGAACAACGGCTCTTTTGGGTGGAGGAGGACAAAGGAGAAAATTCACATAAACTCAGCTGTGATCATGGTCCTTCAGTGCCTTTCAGTAGCAACCCCTTGTCAAAACAAGTCAAATATGAAGTCCTCTCCATGTAAGCCAAGGGCTACAGCAAAACAGCTCTGTCTTTATGTTACAGAAACAGGGGAGTCCAAAAACAAACCCCAGAGTTTGCGGCTGGGAGATAGGGAAAAGGAAGCAGCTTTCAGGATGCCCTTGCATGCCTGGGGTTAGTGGCTGGAAATTTGGTTGCACAAAGGTCCGCTTTGAAACTTCCAAGGCTCAGGAAGATGGGAGGGGTCTTGGACTGTGGGATGATACGGAAGGAGCCTACAGAGCCTGCGTGGGGTTCTGTGAATGGTCAGAACTGTTTGTAACACCCACTGCGGCAGAGGACGCAGTCAGGGATATATAAGCAGCTGCGGACATTTTGGCGGGCGTGCTCCCTCCATGTGGCTTGGAGGAGGGGGCCCCAGGCTGCTTTAAGAGGCTCTTGCCATGCAGTTTTGAGGAGAGGAGATCCACACGGTTTACAGGAAGAAGGCAGTTTTCAAGAAGGCTGAGAATCCAGGGGTTTCTGCATTGAGAGCTGGAGGGCACCACAGCACAGAAAGGGCCTCCCCAATCAGAACTGAGTGATTGGCAGCTACCGGTAAAGCTGAACTGTGCCTAAGAAGTAGGGAAACTGTGTTTGAGAGTTATAATTCTGGCGGCGGGCAATCGGGCCCCTAACTAAACAGCCCAAAGGTTCTGTTTCAATTGGAGCAGCCCAGGGGTTCTGTTACATTTACAGCTTAATTCCCCACCACTTTCCTACATGTCTCCTAGAGTTCTAGAAAAAAAAAAAGAATACTAATACAGTTCATATTCTCTGAATATACTTTTTTTCCCTGCCTTTATATCTTTGTCAGTTCTTTCCATCCAGAATCCCTCTCATTCTTAGCATGACTCCAACATTAATATCTACTTTTCCCCATTCTTTTCAAGCCAGATCACATATTACCTTCATGTTAAGCAGTTTTTTCAACCCCTTAAAGGGAATAGCTCTTTTCTTGAAAACCTCGTAGTACTACTACTACTACATTATATACACTATGTAAAATATAGAGTATATTGAGTATAAATTTACATGTTTTAGGGTATCCATTTTATTATATACTATATTTAACATATAGAGCATATATTTATGTATTTATACACACATATTACATACTCATTCTCTTCCTGTGTTTTTGTTTTAAACCTTCTACCTGGCTGTGGAAGATCTGTGGGCTAAGACTGTACCAGAGTCATCTTTATGTTCCCCACAGCACATAATAGTTACTCAATAAAGACTTGTTGACTTAAGTATAAATAAATAATTGAATATTGAATAAATCCCCAAGGTTTCTGGTTCATGAGGTTCTTCTTAACATAATTTTATTAAAAACCTTTTAAAAAGGGCCTCAACAGCATATTCATATACATAACATAATTCAGAATTTAAGAATAAATAAATATAGTAAAATAAAGGTTGAATATTAACATATTTAGGATGACAATATAGAGTAGGAAAAAAATTACCCATCAATTAGGCATCAGAAAATTTCCATTAGCTTATGTAGAGTATATATGTTAAGGCTAAAGGTCAAAAACTAATGACCAAACCATGAATAACAATTTTTAGGCAAATGAACAAGGGCTTGTTCACACATTAGGACACATTGTTCTAGAAATTAGACCCTATGCACCTTGAGTATATATGCCTTTGCAAAGTGTGGCTATAAAGCAAAGTACACTGTAATCTGTGGTAAATTACTCCAGGGGAGAAGCTTCATTTATTCATCTTTGTACCCCACAGCGTCCAATGGTTTATGTAAAGAGACATTTGTTAAAATCAACATAGACATTTAAATGGCTCTTGTCCCATTTAAAATAAGCCACCTTGCAAGGCTTATATGCTATAACAATAATTTCCTTCATTTCAAAGAGCCTATAATTGGTCTCCACTATTTATGAAAGAAAGTTAAAATTCTAGATGAAGATTCAGGTCCCCCACACAATTTTCTTTCCTTTTCTAAATGTCCCATTTCCCACTTCTTTCCTTCAAGCATCTTAATCTGCCAGTCAAATTGAACTTCCTGATTTCACACTTGCTTGCCTCTGCACCTCTGGTCATTTGGCAATTCCTTAGGTCATTTATCATTTTCTCCCTTGCATTGTATCTTATACATAGCATGTTTCTCTTAATAGAATGTGAGTTCCTTAAGTCAGAGACCATGTCCTATGTGTCTATATCTACATTTTATCACCTAGCACAGGACCTGGCACATGGTAGGCACCACAAAAAATCTGTTGAAGGAATTACTGAATGTCTGAGTAATGCCAATGTAACTAAAATCTGGAAACTATTTTTTGACAAGCCATAGAAGAAAAATGTTTCCTTATTTTATAACAGGGTTCTTAAATATAACTAGGCATTAAAAATACCTGGGAAATTTGCTTAAAATGCCAATTCTTGGTGTTAGTTATCACCAGGGGACTTGAAGGAATACCAAGAGGCAACCGTAATTATCCACCAAAAGGGAATAAACTCCTGAACTGCCATTGAGAGTAAAGAGAAAAAAGGGAAGAAGCGGACACAGGAGAGTAACAGGCCACCCCCGGCCATGTGAGTTATCATCAAACCCTTCCTTTGTAGGAAAGTCATTTCTTGGTTATTTTTCCTTACATCTAATCTTCTGACTTTTGAAACCAGAATGACAATATGTGTTTATTTTAAGTTCCATTCACTTAAATGTACATAGAATAGTCTTCAGATATGTGCCATATTTCAAAATGGACAATACATAGGTTAAACCCTAGAAACTTTTTATCCGATAAAGCTCTTTGAAAAAAAAATGTTACAGCGTGTTAGATATTGCAAAAGATAAGCTCTGGAGTTAAAGCAGCAAGGCGCTGAGAGAACTAACATGTTCCCTTCAGATTAGTTCAAACGGAGGATATGAAGTAAGACTTCAAGTGGTTAAGAAGAAAAGAGTTTTGCTTTTTAGAAGTTTATAAAATGCCGGTATTCTAAACTTCACACACTGAACTCCTTAGGATAGTCTGATATAGTACACGCTATCTGTCACGTCTCTATCCATTTGGCAAAGACTACATAGAAACAAATGTTACAGAGGCTCAAAGATGGAGGCTTCTGGAAAAATGACCAAAGCCAGAAATAAAGCTGTACTAATTAGAACACAAATAATTACACAGCCAAACCCGAATGTTGTGTGATGCTGAAAAGAGATAGATTTCTACGGCACACCATCTGTTTTACAGTTTTTGATTTTGCTGTACAAATCTACTCGGTACAGTTTTGCAATGATCTATCTAGCTGCTAGCTCATTTGCACAATTACTTTAGGCCAAAAATACTTATTGTCCAGAATGATTTGAGAGATCAACACATTCATAAAAGAGGGCAGAAAGAGCCCATTTGTGAGTGAAGACTATTTTTTTTTTAGCCTTGGAGAAAAATATTATTCAAATAAATGATCAGAAATTGCTGAAGGAAAATTAGAAAATGTAAAAGAAGGATGGTATCACGATAAATTTTTATCATCTAAACTTACCTGGGCCTTCAGGGTCACCAACATCTCTCTGTTGGCTGGTCTAATGGAAACGTCTCATTCCCATCCTGGCCTCTCAGCAGCGTTTACCTGGGAGCCGACTGCTCCCACTTTCTGAGACATTTTTCTCATTTAACTTCCCTGGCACCACTCTCAGTCTCCATTGCTAGCTTCTCCTCTACTAAATGTTGTAGTATCTAAAAGTAGGATGCTGGGGTCTCTTTTCCTGTCTATCTGTATTTTTTTCCTAATTTACCTCTTCAGTCTGATAGCTTTTTATGGCATCCATCTATTCCTGATTCCCAAACTTATAGTTCCAGCTCAGACTTGTCCAGCTCCAGACTCATATATTCAATTATATGTGATATCTCTACGTGGAAGGCACACAGGCATCTCACACTTAGCATATCTAATGTGTTTATACAGGGTGACGACTGAAGAGTTCCATATTAGATATGCTAAGTTTGAAAATACCCATTTCAGAATTATGTCAAGACTCAATAACTTTAACTTGTCAGAAGATGAGAGAAATTGACTCTTTTTAAGTAAGAACTCTGTATAAGCTATGAGGCCAAAGGAAAAGAAATAAGCAATGGTAGCACATCAACAAGGAAAAAAAGATGGAATACAGTAACTTACTGTCAACCACTGGTTATCCAGTAGTTCCTTAGCGGTGATTCTGTGAGCAGGGTCTACTTTCATAAGTTGTTTCAAAACACTTTTGGCTGCAAAGAAAGGGATATCCTGAATATCTTACTTAACTACAATTAATAACATATAATTTCCAATTTATTTAGAATTAGGTCTGTATGACATGAAGGAAAGATACCAATTATAAAACAAATATCATCAGTATAAATGGCTAAGAAATAAAGTTTAAGGCCTCTAGTGAGATTTTATTGCCTGGATTACCTGATTTATATTCTATAGTAAAAATTAACTAGATAATCATCATATTTCCTCTTCAATTTTTCCTATGTATTTTCTGTTTGGGTTGGGAGTTTTGACTATAAAAATCACAATGAGGATATCACCATTTCCACAAGCAGTGGTATTTCTACAAGTAAATGTAAACTAAACAGAGATTTAAGGTATCTGAATTATTAGCAAACTTTCTTATGTATATTTGCTTTAGTAAATAATAACAAATCTTTATTACCACAATCACTTATGGAATCCCAAATTGGATCATCAAAATGTAGTTTTCCCTTTCTTATTAACTCAAAAAGCTTCTCTTCTGAGCTTGCCAAAAAGGGTGGTTCTCCACATAATCTATAACAAAGGCAATTATTTTCTTTAGATTTTTTTTAAAAAATCCAAATAAGGCTATTAAATATTAAGTTTCCACAAGACTTGGAAGTAGTGGTGCTTCATATTTACATAAAGGACAGGAAGGACAGGCATGAAGACATTAAAACTGTTATAAATTTTGCTTACCTTGGTTCAGTCATCAATTCAAATGAAGACTATATTTGAAACCAATATAATTTTATTAACCAATGTCACTCCAATAAATTCAATAAAAACTAAAAGTTAAATAAATAAAAGATAAAATGAAGAGTGCAGACAAGAAATCAAGAGAAGATTGAGACTTGAGCTCTGCTGTGGCTCTGTGCGTTGGGAGTTGCCCTGCAAACTGCTGGTTGCCAGTTCAATTCTCAGTCAGGGCACATGCCTGGGTTGTAGACCAGGCCCCTGGTTGGGGCATGTGAGAGGCAGCCAATCGATGTTGCTTTCCCTCTCTCCCTTCCTTCCCCTCCCTCTAAAAATAAATAAATAAAATATTTTTAAAAAGAGAGAAGACTAAGACTTGAAAAGGGCAGAAATGTAAGAACTGGGGAAGATCATCAAGAGCAAAGATGCGTCATTAGAGACAAGGCTAAGCTCATGCGTGCCCAACCACTATGCATGGATGTGAAAGTTGGACAGTGGAGAAGGCTGATAGGGAAAAAAATGATCCATCTGAGATATGATGTTGGACAAGATCTCTACACTGAATGGCCAGAAAGAGGAGCAAATGGATCCTAGAGAAAATTAAGCCTGATACATTGCTGAAGGCAAAATGACAAAACTGAAGCTGTCCTACTAGGGACACATCATGAGAAGGCATGGTTCTTTGGAAAAGACAGACTCATAGATGGCAAGCAGATGACAGCTAAGAGCAGGGGAGGATAGGGCATGGAGGAATTGAACAAAAAGGAGAAAGGGCTCATGGACAACAGTGTGGTGATTTCAGGGGGTGAGGGGTATAAGGGGATTAAATGGGGTATAAGGGGATTAAATGGGGTATAAAGGGACTAAGTGAAAAAAATATAATTAAAATTTTTTAAAAATTTTAAATGGCCATAGGCATGAATCTCCAGGAGCTGAGCAAGACTGGTGAAGACAGGACATCATGAACATCAGTCATTTGTAAGAGTCTACAAGAGTTGCAGCCAACTCAACGGCATGTAACATACACACAGGAAGAGGTGGGTACCTCTCTGGATGTAGAAATGGAAGCACAGGGGTTTTGCAAGATCAATGCTAGGCTCTTACACTCATATACACTGAAACCTCCAGATCTGCAAATGACCAAAAGCTCTTCCAGGTGGAGAGACACTAAGCTTAAATGGGGTTAAAATACAGGAAGCTGTGCACACAGTAATAGTTGCAGATAATAGAGGAGACACGCTTTATTGTGAGCAAGGGTAATGCAAAGCCAACGGCACATAATATGAACTAAACCTATGGGAAAAATATACTGAATTATCAGAGTCTAAATGACCACATAAGAATTTTATCCATGGTAAAATACTATACAATTGTTAGTAAGACTAAACCAAGAATAACCCTGGAAACATCTATAGGCTCTAAGTCAAAGCTAAAAAACATCCTTTAAAATGATCACAACTCTTTAAAAATAGTATACAAAATGAAAAAGGTCTGGAGGATAAAAATCAGATGACGATGATTTGATGCTTCAGTCTGAAAGGATGAAAGCTGAGTACACATAATGACCAAAATCAATCAGCAGTATGTATAAACATGAGCTTGTTTGCACATTCTAGAATATAGGAACTATGAGTCATTAGAATCTTTTAAAAGGAAAAACTGTACTATACTTAACAAAGAACATGGCAAGCCTTCAGAAGATAATCCAGTCCAAAACTACAAAAACGTGCTTAAAATTTGAGTTCGTTCTTCATAGTACATTATCAACAAATGTTAGCTGTCAACTCCAACTCCTGAAAGCAACGCTGAACGCAACAACCAGATTTTCCCAATGACAACGAGACAGAAATTGGACCTGGACTCATCACATAGGCAACTCCAAGCGTCTATTTGTCACCTCTTAAGATTGTATTTTTTCCCCACTTTATTGCTGAAAGAATAAAATGGCGCAATTCCATTATACTTCCCAAATGCTGGTCTATTATGTACTATAATGACCTCTAATTCTCTTAACAGTTACGTATCTACTGATTTTGTAGATATATGTTTAAGTTCTTTAAAAATTTTTTCCCACCCTGGCTGGTGTGGTTCAGTAGATTGAGCGTCAGCCTGTGAACCAAAAGGTCCCTGGTTCAATTCCCATCAGGGCACATGCCTGGGTTGCAGTCCAGGCCCCCAGTTGAGGGCGTGTGAGAGTCAACAGATTGACATTTCTTTCACACAGTGATGTTTCCCTCACTCCCTTCCCCTCACTCAAAAAATAATAATAATAACAATGAAATCTTTAAAAAAAAGAAAGAGCGTTGATTAAAAATTTTTTTACCATGAACATTTTCTGAATAAGTCTAAGCTTGATAAATATTTTGCATGAAAATGGGGATGATGATTTTCCTAGAGAAAGAGGTTGTTTTCATCCTAGTAGTTTATCAAACTAGGTTGGACCATATAGCTTTTCATTTACCAACAGGTTCTTGTTAAGAGATGGATATTTACCAAATTGCTACGCAAACTCTTATTGTAATACTTTTTACTCCTTCAGTTCATCCTGACCCTCCTTTCTCTGATCTTACTTACCTCACTGCTATTTACTTTTAAAATGCAACTTTTTAAAAGCCAGAAAGAACGGTCTTATGAACAATTACTCTCTACTGTAACAAGGATGGGCCAGCAAAAGCCCAGCTCATTGAGTCTGTTAATAACCAGTGACACGCGCACTCACCCATTTCTTAGCTGCTTCTGCGTTGCCTGACTAGCATGCAGCTATAGCTTAAGGGCTACGTTTTAAAAATTCCACTTTTTTTCTGTCCTTTGCAATTTTACTTACACAAGAATACACATAATGGCTGGTCAATCAGCAGCATGTGAAATTTTATGATAGCTATTTTCTGCACATCTAGAAAAGGAAATCTGAGACATGAAAAATGCCTCTTAAAGCTTTCCTATTATTTTCTGTTCCATTCACAGGAACCAAAACAGCAGAGGATATACCCATAAAGAGTATTTATGTTAATTTCACCTTAAGAAACTATGTTATCATTGTCTGATTAAGTGGAAATAAATCAGGAGTAATTGATAAACAAGAAAATAATCGACCTGGAGAAGGCAATATGTTTGTACCCTTGGTGAAGGAAATTATCTGTAAGATCACTGGGCTCAGGCAGATTAATGAATAAGCACTGATTAGCTAGGAGTCTACTGTAAATAAAAAAGGATGTCATTTGTGATGATATGCAGCCATGCCCTGAAGCGGAAAAATTAAAATGATATCTTCAAGAAAGAGAAAAAAGTTAGCATATTAATACACTATCACTTTACTTAACATCAAATTCAAAACTAAGAAGGCAGCAAACACATGAATTGCATAATATTAGATTACACATATATTTTACTTGTGTTGTCTAGAAAGTCTTAAGAGTATAAAACATTAAGTTAAAATAGTTGTATTTTTATTAAAGACTAAGGGTCAGAATTTTTACAATATGATTCTACCTAGCACAAAACAATGATCAAAACTTTGTGACAACATTTATACTTTATATAATCAAAGCAGTTAATGTATGTTGACTATCTGAATAACAGCTATAATCCCATCATCCAATTTCTACTGCCTGTGTATTCCATTTCACAAAACTATGAAAATGTAACTATTGTGATGTCAATATTTAGAAACGATCTGAAAGAGGTAGTACACAACGAAATCTTCAATATGACCATAAAACTAATGTTGCATCAACATAAAAATATTCATATTCACCAAGAGAAGGAACAATGGTCACTAACTTCTCAGAACACCTCTTAGAAAATTCACTTTAATTCAATTAACAAACATATATTGAGTGTGGACTACATGCCTACTATCATACCAGATGCCAGGGATGCAAAGATGAATAAGATGTCTGTCCTTCATGGAATTCAGAACAAAGGAAACAGATACAAATACACATAATACAGTAATTACATTATAATATTATAATCTAGTTTTTAAAAGTGCTATGAGAACATAGAGAACTAAACAATTCTATCAAATTCACACACATGCAAACCTTCCTGATTAAATATTCTTATTTTATTATTTTGTTTTTCTTTCAATGTTACTGTTTTGCATGCTTTTTTATATGTTGCCTTAAATCCTCTGGGAAAGTGTATGTAATGAGCGTAGTAACTCTGCTGAGGTAGAGTAGGAATCTGTGAAATACAAGGTGCTAATGTCTGACCTGGGCACATACAGGAGAACATTCTAGGCAGAAGAAACTGCATGAGAAAGACCCAGAGGCTCACAGTACAGGAACCCTGGGCTGACCCAGCGCCTAGTTAGTGCCCACCCCTCACACCTGCCCTGTCCACAGGGAGCTCTAGTGCCGGGTCCCAGGACCTCCCTCTACCTGATGGGCTTTAAGTGAATCTTGAGAAAATACAAAAAAGCTTCGTTTGTAGCAAAGGATCAGGGGAGTTCTAAGGCAAGTTTTTCACTTCACTCACATCATACAGTGCATTGTAGCATTTTCAGATCAATGGAAAGCAAAGCTGGAAGTTACAAGTGTATAGCATTAAAAAAATACCTAATGTAAGTATCTGACAACTAATAAGAGGGCTTTTAGAGTGACCTCCCAATTGTTTTTTCAGTCACTTTTTAAAAACTATATTGTTTAGTTTTAATTTAAAATCTACATGATTCTCCTGTTAGGAACCATTCATTGTCAACTGTACGTTTAGCAGGCTACTTACAAAATGTACATTATGACACCTATGCTCCAAATGTCACACTGCTGACTGTAGTCGTGGGCATTGATAACTTCAGGGGCTACCAAACAAGCAGAAATAGAATAATATTAATAATACAATAAATGACTTAAATGCTTCAACACAAAGCATGAAAAATGTGCTGATGTGCTATAATTTATTCCCCCACGGGGAAAGCGAGAACCAACAGCAGATGTTAAATGAATAATGTACAGGCCTTAACAACTGAAGTCACTGCATCCTCACGCCTGGCATTTAGCTTCTACGGGAGCGGTGGCACAGGCTGTGTGACTAAATGCGCGACGACTCTTTATGCCTTTGGAATTGTTCAGAAAGGATTTTGCAAAGATTGTGTAGTTATAGCAGAAGACAACAGTATCTCAGTTCTTTTCCAAAAATAGAATTAAATACATGCCTTAAGTGGATACAATTTAAAGCAAGCCCAGTAGGTGGAAATCTGGCTTCACAGATAAATGGTTATAAATCACTTTAGTAAAATAATAACAACATCACAGCACTCCTATGACAGAATATGAGTTACTATCCATGTTTTCTAAATGAGAAAACTGACACAAAGCGAGAGCTCCCACAACAGAACTGGACCAAACAGCCAACAGGGCGCAGTACCCTCAGCTCCCCAACTCTGTGCTGCTTACTTTACAACATGTTCACAACAGGGTTCCTTTAAACAATCTCTTCAAAGTAGAACTTTTTTTAAACTTTAAGATAGCACATGTTTTAATTATTAGATTTTTTTAATAATGCTGGCTTTTAAGAAAGTCACATATGATATTTCAGAAATATGTCTATTATACCTCTACAGCAAGGGATCAAATGTGTTTCTTTAAGGAAAAAGGAAGAAAAGTTGTAAATACAGAAATAAATGTATAGATTCCAACAGAACTTTAACATTTACAAAGCACTTTTGTATAAATTATGTTATTTGTATAAATTATGTTAAGGATTTTGTGAGATGGGAATGAGGCATTTGACTCACTTTGCCAGTGAGGACAATAAGGTTCAGCTATATTAAGTGACTTGCCTAAAGTTACAGAAGTGTTTTTATTTTTTAATATTTTATCTATTTATTTTTAGAGAGGTGAAGGGAGGGAGAAAGACAGGAAGAGAAACATCCATGTGAGAGAGAAACATCTGTCAGTTGCTTCTCATTCGCGCTCCAATCAAGGACCTAATGTGCAACCCGGACATGTGCCCTGACGGGGAATGGAACCATTGACCTTTCACTTTGCAGGACACTTCAACCAACTGAGCCACACTGGTCATGGCAAAAGTGCTTTTATTTTCAAAAACAGTTTCAATCTCTTTCACACACACAGACACACATACATACATGCGCATGTGCGCACACACACACACCTTTTATAACTATTAAAAACAAATGGAATTTCATTTCCTCTTCCTCTTGTTAAAGGAGCTAAAAAGCAACAAAAACATTAAAAAGTAAACAGAAGAATGAGTCGAAGCTCCATCATAATTAACAAAGTGAATAATTCATCTCCAAATAATTGAAAATTAATTAATATTTTCCTTTAAGCAACTACTTGTATTCTTTAACCTACTTAAACTCTTGAAATATGCTATCATTCAAGTTCAAGTTACTCTATGGCACATATCCACGAGAAGGACGAATTCTGGGATTACACTGCATGAATAATCTCCATATAGGTGCCACACAAACGCACGGCAGGGGCCCAGTTCCTGGTGCTCACTCGGAGAGTCACCTTAATTATCAGGGGCATTTCTACTGCACTGCCATCACAGCTCTCAGAGGGAGGCTAAGGCCAGAATAACTGTGCCAAGGAGCCATTTAGAAAGTCAGCAAAGCTCTACAAACCATCTGTCTTCTCTCTGGTTCTCTCACTTGTTATCAGTGTAGACAACTAATAAGCAGGCATAAAACTCAGGGTGCTTGGCTATATTTTCCCCATATAACTACAGACCAGATGTCTTTTGCCAGCAGGAGGATATATGAACAGAATCTAAAGTAGCCTTCTCCCAAATAAGATAAAACAATTTTGAAACTTAAGGCGTCAAGTAGGAAAAAAAAAACACAATCAATGAACTCAGTATAATTCTCAGCAAAAAATAAAAATAAAAAAGAAAGGAAGAAAGGAAGGAAGAATCAACTACTAATATGTCTAAAATCATTATATGGAACAGAAGAAAACAGACAAAAGAATATACACTGTATAATTCAATTTACATAAAGTTCTAAACAAACAACACTAAACTATGGTGACAAATCATTAGGGGTCGTTGGGGTCTTCATGGGGGGATTGACTGAGAGGGACACAAAGAAATTGGAGTGACAGAAATGCTCTATATCTTCATTGGGGCAGTGCTTATGCAAGTATATGCATTTCTCAAAACTTATATGATGTAGAAATTGTAACAAAAGCAGTTGTTTACCTAGGGTTAATCAGATCATAAGTGACAGAGCTGAAATCCTGAGTTAGCCAGGTGATGTCAGAGGCCATCTTACCAATATTACATCAAAACTGCCTTCTTAAAAAATATTAGGAATCAATAGGAGGAGATAACCACAAATATGCAGCAGAATCTGAAAATTCTAAGTGAATATATGTGCGTATTTATGTCAATAAAATGTAAAATATCAATGTAATAATCTTCAAAAAAAACAAATTATAAAAATGATTCAAAAACATGTGAAAAACTTGAATAACCTAGAATAAATTGACAATATAATAGAAACTTCATTCTCAAAAGGGTACCAGGACCAAAATATTTTAAGGGGAAATTTCATCTAACTAATGAATAAATAATTTCTACTTCTTAAATGGTTCATGAGCATATGAAACGTGAACATTTTATTTTTTTTAAATGAGGCTAGCATAACCCTAACATCGAAAAAGACAATGAAATACTACTCAGCCATAACAAAGAAGAAAATTTTACCTTTGTGACAGCATGGATGGACCTGGAGAGCACTATGCTAAGTGAAATAAGCCAGTCAGAGAAGGACAAATACCATATGATTTCACTCATATATGAAATCTAATGAACTGAACTAATGAATGAAATAGAGACAGACTCATAGAGAGCAGGCTGACAGCTCTGGGGGGCGTGGCGTGGAAGGATCGAGCAAAAAGGAACAAGGACTCCTGGTCACAGACAACAGGGTGATGATTGCAGGTGGGGAGGGTTCGGGTGGAGGTAGAAGAAGATATAAGGGAGATATAAAAATACAATAAAAAGTTAAACTATTGAAATTAAATAAATAAATAAATAAGGCTAGCATAACACTAACATCAAAAAAGACAAGGGCAGCACAAGAGAAAGAAAGTTACACTCATAGCTTCTAAATAAAGTGGTGACAAATTGGAATACAACAGCATATTAAACCAAGTGCAAGGGTGGTTCAACATTTTAAAAAGCCATTAATGTAATTACGTGACAAATTTAAAGAGAAAAGTATATGATTATCCCAACAGGTAGAGATTTGAATAGACATGTCATCAGAGTAGATGTATAAATAACTAATAAGTACATGAAAAGATGCTCCACCTCACTGGTCATTAGGGTAATGCAAATTAAAACCACAAGGAGATACTACTTCATACCCACTGGAATGGCTGTAATTTAAAAAGGTAATATCAAGTGTCAGCAAGGATGTGAAGAAGCCGAAAACTGCATACACTGCTAACAGATAGGTAAAATGTTACAGCCACTTTAAAAAATCATTTGGCAGTTTCTTAAACATTTAAACATAAATAATATATAACCCAGCAATTTCACTCTTAGGCAGCTACACAAAGAAAATAAAACCATATAGCCTGGCTGGTGAGGCTCAGTGGATTTAGCGCCGGCCTGAGGACTGAAAGGTCGCCGGTTTGATTCCCAGTCACGGCACATGCCTAATTGAGTACCAGGTCCCCAGTTGGGGGTGTGTGAGAGGCAACCAAACTATGTTTCTCTAGCACATGTTTCTCTCCCTCTCTTTCTCCCTCCTTTCCCCCATCTCTAAAAAAATAATTAAATAAAATCTTTAAAAAAATAAAATAAAACCCTATGGTCATTTAAAAACTTACACTTGCACATGAATGTTCATAACAGCATTATCCATAATAGCCCCAAAATGGGAACAATCCCCGTGTCCATCAGCCAACAAACAGATAGACAAACTGGAACATCCATGCAATGGACAACTGTTCAGCAATATAAAAGAATGGACTATGGATACATTCTGTAGGAATAGAGCTCAGACACATGATGCTAAGGGAAAGAAACTGGACATAAATGGCTACATATTGTACAGTGCCATCGATAGGGAATGTTCAGAAAAGGCAAATCTAGACAGACAAAAAGACAGTGGTTAGCTGGGTCTGGGATGGGCATGAGATTGAGGGTAAATAGGCATGAGACAACTTTTGCGGGTAAAATTTTTCTGAAACTGGATTGTGGTGATGGTTGCACAACTCTGTGAATGTATGGAGAAATCATTGAGTGGTACATTTTTATGGTATTTAAATTATAGTTTAGTAAAGCTGTTAAAGTCAAATTTAGAAAAATGGAAAATTGTTTTACAAATATATTTAATCCGCATTCTTAATGAAAAACTACTTGATGACAATGAAATTGGATAAAATATTGGCAAAAAGGAAAACACGATTTTAGCATGAATTAACAAAAACCATGATTAATTTGGGGGTACGATCACTTAATAGAAATAAACAACTATAAGAAGAGCCCAGGGAAACAACAAATACTACAATTTTTGAAGATAAAACTATGAGAAAAATGCTTAAACAGCTGAAACTATTTCACCTAAAAAATAATTTTTTAAAAAGGAGCTTCATCGGTGCCATGATGTCATGATGGCAAAATCAAATTGCTCAAGTTTTAATCCACATTGCTTGTTCTACATTTTAATACAAAAGAAATCATTTGAAGTCTACTGACTCACCCATATACATAGGCGTCCCACATGTGGTCTGGAGCATGGCTTCACTCCCGCCATGCTTCTTCACTGCTAGGCCAAAATCTGTCACCTACAAGGAGAAACTCAGTCACCTGTTTTCCTGTCCCAGGGTTCACTCATTCTGAAGGCAGGATTTTGCAATTGCATTTAATTAAGGGATCCTGGAGGATGGAGGGGCTTGACTTGTATTATTGATAAGGACCTTGCTTTCCCTCTGCACTGACCCCTTGCCATGAAGAAACTCGGTAAAGAGAAGCCTGGCTTCTCAAATCTTGAGAAAACACCCAGGATGTTAACTGTCCATTCCTTCTAATTAAATTCACCAGTTCAATATAGGAAGTGGCATCTTGTGAGAAAGCATTTAACTTTTTTCAAATATAAGTTATTTTTAAGAAGTTCTATCGCTGTAAAATACATTCTGGCCTTATTATGTTTATTATCTAATTTTCTGACACTCAAGCTATGTTCCAGTATTAAAGCACTGTTATAAATGCAAGTCACTCTCCTTTGCAGCACTCAAAGAAACTCCCCCTTTTTGTAATTACTTTAAAAACACTACCTCAGCTAAATATTATCTTTTATTTATTATTTCCTTTGTCTTCTGGAGTGAACTAATTAAAACAATGACTACAATAGTAAAAACTGCAAGAAGCAACAGAAAAAGACAGTATAACTACAAATACACTGGAGTCCTCCTTCTGCAAGTGGCAACTGCAGTCTTTCTGCTCAGTTTTGAATCTTGGTCATTAAACATTTGGTTATTAAATATTCAGTATGTGCCCTTGGTCTTGTCTCCCAGGTTGGAACAGCCTTGGGCTGAAAGCAGAAAAACAGGCACATTTATCGATCATACAACCAAAGATAGGCTGTCAGTCCATAGACACTGAATGCAAAGTTTCCGGTGCCTCATGGAGTAAGAAAATGTTCCTGTCAACACGTGGTATCACTCTTCTTGTAAATAGATTAATCAATTTCCCCAGGAGTTTTCACAATTATCCAAGTTGAAGTACTATGACACTGTCTTTCTCCACAGAAAATCTATACAGGTACTAAATAAACAAAAGTTTTCACAATCCAATTCAGTCCTTTGGAGAGCATTTATTCCTCCATTCACCAAATATTAATTGAGCACATACCATGTTTCAGGCATTACTCCGAGTACCAACAGTGAATAAGACAGACACAATTCCTGCCTGCACAGAGTTTACAATGGGAATATTCAAGAACATTTACTCAGGTAAAACAGCCATGCTGTTAAACCTACTTATATTATAGGGATTTACCATCCTCAGCCGAGTGAGTTATCCACAGACATATTATTCCTAAATTAACACATTCATATGTTTTGAAAGCAGACACTATTAAAGTGTTAAGTAATAAATAATGTATCCTATCATTTATTTGACATTAAGGAACACTTAATTTGAATAAAATCTTCAAGAATAAACACTTGGCACATTAATTTTGCTTAGAATATAAATATTAATAGCCAGGAAAATTTTCAGTGAGAAATACAGACTTTAGCATTAATTTAGTATCAAAGGCACAGCCAAGGTGTGTTTTTTTCTAAATCTGTAACACATTTACATCAAATTACCAGGCATAATTTTGAAATTAATTAGAATTCAGAGCATCTGTTTGCTTGCTATTAACTAATGATTTAGAACTATCCAAATGAATATGTACTTAAAAAAAATTCAACATCACCACTTAACTTGCAAAATTATTCTTGTCAGTTACAACCTCTTCTGTGAATTTTTTATTGTTTTAGCACCAGTCAGTTATTTTCTGGCTGCTCAAAGCTTCCAAAATGTATCTAAAAAGAGGATACACTTTGCCACTTTGCTATCAAACTGTTTATGGGCGAATATTTACCACCATTTCTAATATCTTACCTTTATATTTAAGTTCATTTCATTGTTAGCATCAATAAAGCTGCTTTTAACCATTATGTTTTCCAGTTTTAGATCTCTATGTACTATATCTACCAAGAAAATAAACAACAAATCAAATGAAATGAATAATGGAAAAATAATCAGAGGGGGCACAAGCACAACAAATAAATATACTTGACAAATTAATGTCCACCATTGAAATATTTGAGGTGGGCTAAGCATAATTCTGCTCTAGTCCATTTCCTTATATTCAGATCCCTTTTCTCCACATTTCTAACCTTAAGGAGCCATTTCTTGTTGACTTTCCTCTCTCCCCAAGCCCTGCTGCCCCACCTGACTGCTGGTCTACCTGACTATTGGCCTAGTGAGTGTGGAAGAGGATCCTGTCCAAGACTAGGGATTCCCAGGAGGAGGGAGACAATTGTAGCTACAAGCCCAGTAAGCTTTTCTCTGTAGATTTTCAAATAGAGAATTACTTCTTTCCTTCTTTGCATATGTTATTGCTGATACAAATATTTAACATACTGCATTTGGCTAAATGTATACAAATTACACTTATGTTCAGTACATTTTTCTATAACATCACCACACACATTACTACTCTTCATGTATTAAAATAAAAAACAAACAAAAAACCCCTGAGACACAAAATCTCCAGGTGTGTATGTCAGACCTCAGATAGGGTTTTTATGTACAGGCAGATAATCATGTACCAAGCACTTCCTCTGCAGATAACTGATTTGGTTCAGATCCATAGCAATCATTCTTCTAGGCTTAAAAGGTTATATGTATACTGGCCCTGAACCAGCAATTAGACATAACCATTTATAGTTCCTATAGTGCCTAGCCTATATCTTGGGGATTTTTATTGTTTCTATTGCTCCACTTATCTCTTTTTACATAAATACCGCATAGTTTTAATTACTATATCTTTATAATATGCTTGGTTCTTGGCAGGGAAAATGTCCCTACTGCCTCCTTGTTCTCCTTTTTCATTGGTTTCTTGCTATTCTCACCCATTTCAGAATAATTTTATCAAATTCCATAAAAAATCCTGGTAAGATTTTTGTTTTGAATTATATTGAATTTGTACCTTAATGTGGGAAAGTGCACCTCACCATAATAGTAAGCCTTTGGCTTCCTGCCCTTGCAGAAACTATTGCCTTCTGCCTGCAAAGCCCCATTTTCCATCTGAGTTCATGTTCCTCAGCTCCAGTTTGCTTCCTCTGTGAATCTCCCCTGCCTTTCCACATCAAATGAAGCTCTTATATGCCTATGCTCCTTGCACTTTATATGTCTTTCTATTGTAGAAATTGTCATGTTGAACTATACTGTAATTTGTTTTCTATACTCAGTCTCCCACTAGCCTGAATTTCTTGAGGGGCTGGGGGCCTTGTCTTTGAATCTTTGTTATTCTAGAACTGACCACAGTGCAGTAGGTGCTCAGGGAATATCTGATGAATGAACCCCTGGGTTCCAGCACCAGCTCTGCCACACCTAACCATGTCACTTCAACTCTTTAGAATGAAGTTTCTTCTCATCTATAAAATGAAAAGTTCCTAAAATCACAGGTAAGCCAAATAACCTTGAAAGGGGGGGGGGCATGAGGAAAAGCAGCAGTTATCTCCAAAGAACAGTAAAACAATCAGAATAATGGAATAATTTTTAAATGTGGATTTTAAAGTAGTGAAACTGTTGTGTATGATACTATAATGGTGGATACGTGCATTATACATTGGTCAAAACCCATTAATATACAACACCAAGAGTGATCCCAATGCAAAGTATGGATTTTGAGTGATAATGATGTATCGGTGTAGGTTCATCAATTAGAAATATGTCTCACTGTGTTGGGTGGGATGTTGGTAATGGGGAGGCTGTACATGTATGGATGGGGGGTGTACAGGATCCCCCACTTTTCAAAAGTTCACTTTACACCACTTCACTTTTATAAAAGACCTGCATTAGTACCTGTTTTTGCTAACCAACAGAAATCCCAAAAGGATTTTTGCTTTTACCAAAAAATACGAAAAACAAAGAGTTCAACATTTGTTTTGAGCGTGCCTTCAGAGGCAACCCACACCCTGAGCAGCGTGAGTGGCACCACCTAGCGTCTATCCTAGGAACTACACTCAGCATCTCTGAATCAAGCCATCATAGCTTTGAACTGTGTCTGTGAGCATCTGTGTTTTATCTCGATTTATTTTGCGCACTCATTAGCAAGATGTATCCTAAGGTATCAAAAAAGCCTAAGAGAACTCCTAAGGGTGTTACACTTACTGTAAAGCTAGATGCAATTAAGCATTGTGACCTTGGTGAATGAAAGAAAGATATTATGTATGCATTGTATTTGCCTGCATCCACCATTTGCAATATTTACACACAGAGATAAACAATCATGTAAGCTGCCACAGTTACTGTTGGTTCTGCTAGTAGCTAAGTGGTGTCTTTTTAGTGTGTGCCCAGTAATGGATGAAATGGAAAGTCTACTGCTTGAAGAGACTGATGGCTGTACAAAACATGGTATTTATTTATCATATCATTCCAGTTTTACTGCCATTTAGTGTTATTTGGTATTTGATATTTGGTAGTTTATTTTCATGTCTGGGAACACTCAAACACTCTTCCATATAAATTAGTGGTAATTCTCTGCATTATTCCATTTCAGCTTATGAAAGGTATCATAGAAACTATACTTCCAGATAGTGGGGAAACTTCTACGAGAAATCTCTGTAACTCCTGCTCAATTTTGCTGTGAACCTAAAACAGCTCTAAAAAACAAAAACAAAAAAATTCCAAAAGCCCTGACCGGTGTGAGTCAGTTGGTTGGGCATCAGTTGGTTGACAAAGCAAAACGTTGCCCATTCAATTCCCTGTCAGGGCACGTGGCTGGGTTGCAGGTTCAGTCCCTGGATGGGATGAGAGGCAACTGATCAATGTTTCTCTCTCACATAAAGTTTCTCTCCCTTTCCATCTCCCTCCCTTCCCTTCTCTCTAAAAATAAATAAATAAAATCTTTTTTTTAATTCTGATAATATATAATTTTTAAATTATTAATATGAGATCTGTCTAGAAAAAGTCCAACCATTGTTAATATAATGAGACCGGCTTGCACAACATCGATGTAACCTGGCAGCCAAGGAGAGTGGACTGGAATGCACATGTGTGAACAATGATGACATCACTGTACTATTCAGTGGGAGCAGTAGACTCTGTTGAGTGAGCATGTGTACTGTGTGGTCGTTGCATTCAAAATGACTGAGCAAGTAAAACATGAATCCGCATCAAATTTTGCATTGAGCTTGAACATTCTTCTGCAAAAACTATTCAGATGACTCAGAAGGCTGCATCTATGGGAAACCAGTGATTAGCAGCTTCATCCTGACAACACACCTGCTCATGCATCATGTCTCACGCAGAGTTTTTTGGTGAAACATCAAATCATCCAAGTAACTCAGCCCTTTACAGCCCAGATGTGGCACCCTGTGACTTCTGGCTTTTTCCAAAACTAAAATCACCTTTGAAAGGGAAGAGGTTTCAGACTGTCGATGAGATTCAGGAAAATACGACGGTGTAGCTGATGACAATTGGGAGAATTGTGTGAGGTCCCAAGGTGCCTATTTTGAAGGGAATTGGGGCATCATTGTCCTGTGTACAGTGTTTCTTGTATCTTCTTCAATAAATGTCTCTATTTTTCATATTACATGGATGGATATCTTTTGGACATACCTCGTAAATAAATGTTTTTAGAAATTTCAGTTATATTATTGATTTGTCTACTTTTGATTTTACCATAATGGCTGTTTTTCATACTGTTGAATGGAAATGTTCCTAACTTCATCCTTGTCCATGGACAATGTAATTGCACACCTGCCTTGCTTCTAATTAAAATATAAAGTTAAAAAGAAAAAAAAATTTTTAATGAAAAAAATTTTAATAAGATAAATTCTTCCATACTAGTAGGCACTCTTTCTGTGACTATGAATCCTGAATACAATTACCCTTAAACAAAAGCGCTATCTGCATTCATGAAGTCAATGACCTGGATGGTCCTCTTCTTACCGTTATTGTGAAGATACGCTATCGCTGATGCAAGGCTTTGAATGATCCACCTCGTCTCAGTCTCTGAGAAATGCCCTTTCTTATTCAGGATTTCTTTGAGTTCTCCATCCTCACAAAGCTCCATCACAAGGTACATTTTCTGACATTATATATTTAAAAAGAGAGAGAGCAAATTAAATAGTCGGGGATCTTAAACATGTTATATATTATATATATAGTAAAAATGCGATCACAACCTTCATCATCAACCTATTAATTGAAAAATATTTATTATCTATCATGTACATGATACCATGCAGGTTACTAGATGGACATGGGAGGATAAGACATAGTCTTTATTCTATAATTTCAGTATCCGGTGATAAGTGTTAACAGAAGAGGTACTGTACGCCCAAAATGTCACGAGATTACAGGGGAGGGAAGCCTCTGCCTAAAGAATGCTCGCTGAGGAGGGGACAGTAAAGGCAGGTCTGGATGACTGAATAGCAATGTAAGAGTAGAGAATATAGACATGAATAGGCAGAACATGTGGTATTTGCAAAGACTACAAAACTTGAAATGACCTGGGCTGTTAAAAGAATAACAAATATCTCGGTG
Organism: Furipterus horrens; assembly: GCF_987537825.1. Lineage (NCBI taxonomy): Eukaryota > Metazoa > Chordata > Mammalia > Chiroptera > Furipteridae > Furipterus > Furipterus horrens. The sequence continues at coordinate 40,490,466 of NW_028327172.1, read as the reverse complement.
TTAATAGTGTAATAAGCAGTTAGAAGGCATGAGCAAAGGAGGAATGACAGGCCAGGTATGTATGGAAGGTCACCAGAGTGGAGAGTCCCAGGTGCCTAGCAAAGGACAATTGTAGGGTGGGACATCATCCCCAGGGTGACCTTTCCTCCCCTAACATACCACTGGTCATGCAGTTCAGAACTCCTAGCACATTTCTGGTTGCCCAGTTTAGACTCCTTGACCTTTCATATCACTTGTCATGTGGTATGGACCCTCCCCTGACCTTTCCTCCTCTGGTACGTTCCTTAGAGGAGGAACAAAGAGGACTGGAGAATAGCCCAATATGACTCCCACGCAAACCCTTGCATGACTATTCCCTTAAGCCTTAAATCCTCAGAACAATGAGGTTCTGACCCACATCAAATAATCTTAGGAACAGAGCCTTGGGTCTGCTGACCAGAGTCAGAGTTTCGGTCAAACTGTGATGACATTTAGGCTTCAGTTGTGTTTTAACTCCAGGCCCAGAAAACAGCAGAACCAGAAGGAGTGACGCCATGGCTGACATCAGGACCAGCTGCGATGACTAACAACCCCCTCCCTGGCACCAACCAGTCAATAGAGACCACGACCCTGAATGAGCACATCTGGAAAACTGCCGAACATTCCACTGAGATTCTTCGCTGGGAATTTCCCTAAGAGCCCCATCTTTAGAAAGGGGATAAAAACTCTCAGGACAGAGGCCCCTGCATGCTCTCTCTCTGGAGCACAGCCTCACCTTCCCACCTTCTTCTCCCCTCAGGCACTTTACCTTTGCCTTTCCCTCTCCTGAGCTCCAAGGGCCCATCCTTTTGCCTCTGTAACTTGTTTCCTGAGCCCACACAGCCCAGCTGGCCACCTTTTCTACCTCTGTGACTTTCTAAATAAAGTTCCTCTTATAATCTGAGTCTTGGCTTTGAACTCTTTCTTAGCCAAAACTCAAGTACCATGGTTGCTGACCCAAGGTCTGGTAACATTCTGGTGCTATTTTGCCACTATCAACAGCATTGGGAGTTTGGTAGGGCGGAAGGGAGGGGAGTGGTGTGAGGGGTGAGGCCGGAAAGAACAGGTTGGTGCCAGGCTGTAAAGAGTCTTGGATATCACACAAAGGAATTTGGAACTTTTTCCCATATGCAGTAAGGAGCCACTGAAGATTGTTAAGCTGGTTCTGAAGTGGAGAGAAGGTGTATGCTATTATCAATTTTGCATTTCTAAATGAACACTAACAGTAAAGTGGAGCAGGGCTCAGCAACATTTTTCTGTAAAGGCCAAACAACAAATACTTTAAGCTTTGCAAGCCATACAATCTCTTTTATAACTACTCAACTCTGCTGTTATAGCATAAAAGCAATCATGAACAATACAGCAAAACTTTATTTATGGATTTTGAAATTTTAGTTTCATACAATTTTCATGTCATGAAATATTACTCTTAAATTTATTTCAACCATTTAAAAGTGTAAAAACAGAACTTAGTTTATGGGCCATAAAAAAATAAATAAATAAAGGCAGCACACCAGATAGCACTTGCACACTGTGGTATGCTGACCTGTTTATAGGGGGTAGATATGAGGCACAGAACGGAGACAGGAAGGGGAAGAAGAAAAAGATGGGAATGATACCCAGGAGAGACAGTGGGACTTAGTGACTAACTGGCTGTGAGCGGTAAAAGCCATAGATGACATGCCTCTTCCACATTTTCTCTTTCTGTTGATGTATATTAAGATCACTTTAGATATTACAACAGTCAGGTCATCTATTGATTCACAGCCAACTAAAATGCAAGTCGTTTTCATACCTATTGCTATTCAGTCACAGAATACCCTCTCCAACTCCATTCTATTCTATTCTGCTAGATTTTTGTTTTTTTTTAAATTTTGGGGTCTGATTCTACTCTATAACCTCTAGGAATGCAACTTCCATGTTCAGTCAGCAAGCATGAAAACAGGAAGCGAAGGTTAACACTTTTTCTTTTTATAGTCAAAATTCTGATTCACTAAATCTCAGAATGCTTTAGAATTTCATAAGCAACTACTCTGAAAAGTCTAACACAAATAAGCTTTTGAACAAGGCTATGTTTTTTCCTACTGACAGCACTGCGGAGATCATTGGTGCAAGAAATGATAAGTGAACTATTTAGAAGGAACAGTTACATTAGCTGTGCTCACAGTATAAACTGATGTCAATTTTAAGTATGTATAGTGATAAAAGTTATAGTAATAAAAGGTTTTTAAAAGTTTTATAATTATTAGAAATAATTGTGTAAATCTGGAGAACGTTTGAACTCTCAAGATACCATAACATAGTCAAATTGGATGATCAGTACTAATACCATGGCCTAACCAGTCAGGTAGCAATTTCCAGTAATTCTAAAGACAGCTTCAGTGGAAGCTCTAGGCATTTATGTGAATTGGGAAGGAGGGGGAGGCAGGTCTGACCTACATGAATCAAGGGCTAGCAATATATAACATGAGAATCACAGATAATGGTATCCTTTGCCTTCAAACTATTCTAGATTTGGACCTTCACTTGTGCCCAATATGGAGTAACAGAGACCAGACTTACCTTCTATCCTGAAACAAGTTAAGAAATGGATGCTATATATAAAACAACAATTTTCAGGCATTAGACATCAGGCAGTGAAGGGCAGTGTTCCTGAGAGAGGGAAAACGCATGAGGCAAGTCCATGCTTATCCTAGCTGGTGGTCTGGAGAGTTTCCAGGCCATGGGACAGGGAGTGGTAATCCAAGTAGAGCCCAGCAGTCTGCATGAACTGAGGAGATGGAGCTGGGAGTACAGGAAGGCCAAGGCAACTCAAGTTCACAGGGCAGAGTGCCAAAGAGGAGAAAGCTGTACACAGAGAAAGCTCCAGAGATTTGCAGAGGATCATCCTCAGGTCTTCAGCAGAATATTAATCAACATATGTGTATGAAGAAACTACCAGAAGCTGGAAAAAGAACCGTGCAAAAGGGACAGAGGGAACAGTCACTGGAGCTTACACGTGGTCAGAGTTTGCATTCCCATTAGCCAGAGTGGAAATTTTCATAATTCTGGGGCATCAGGTAGGGTACTCTGAAGGGTCTTCCTCATTATTAGGAAAAAATTAGCCCTAGACCCAAGACTGCTCTCCTGTCACCTAACAAAGCTTAAATCAAGCTTCAAAAGTATCAGACTGTTTCCAAGTAACTTAATTATGTCCTACAATAAAGCTAAAATACAGTTATAAAAATATTAAAATATCCAGCATCCAATAAAAAATTAACACATATAAAGCCACACAAAAATATAACCTATAATGAAGGAAAAGAAAATTAATCAATAAAAACTAAACTAGAAATGACACAAATGATAGAATTAGTAGGAAAGGATATTAAAAGTTATCATGATTATATTTTAAAGGAGGAGGAAATATTCACCCATATCAAATTTCCATTGGAAAGGAAAAACAGCACACACAATGCTATAGACAAGGAGATTACTGAATCTGAAAACTTCACAACAGAAACTGTGTGAAATGAAAGAAGGACAGAATAAAGATTCAAAAAATGAATAGCACATCAGTAAGCTGTGGACAATGCTATGCAATAGAGTACGTGCACGTCAAGTCCCCAAAGTGGGGGATAGCAGAAAAATATTTTAAGAAATAATGGCCAGAAATTTCCTACATTTGATGAAAACCATAAACTCCCAGATTCAAGAGGCTCCACAAACCACAAAAGTAAGAAATATGAAGAAAACTACACCAAGGCACAATCTAATCAAGTTGCCTACAACTGATCATTAAAAAGCAAAATTATTCTAAGAATATTTGAGGATAAAGAAATCACAACTTCAAGACTGAGAGCAGAGCAGACTTTCAGAATTGTTGTCATACACTGCTCCCATAAAGGTTAACTGTGGTCTTTACTAGTCATTAAGCATTCTTAATGAATCAAGCACAATGCATACATAACCCAAACTGACTACTGCTGCGTTAGAAACTAACAAAGGAAACAATAGCTAACATTTAATGAGACAGAATCTTTATATCCATTTTCCCATTTAATCACTCAGTAATCAAATGAGGTCGATATTATTATTAAATCCATTTTATAGATGAGGACACTGAGGTATAGAGAGGTAGAGTAACATGTCATGGTCTCATAGCTAATAATGGAGCTGGAATTCTAATGCGCAGGCAATCTGATCCCAGAGTCACATGTCTAATCACTAAATTATTTTTCCTCCAAACAGAGAAGCAATAAAACCCATATGCACTAAACGATCTGGAAGCAGAATGGCAAATCCCCAGGCTTCAGAACAACTCTAAATAAAAATTATATGCATTCAAAGAAAAGAATGATAACATCTAGGGGAAGAAAGAAGATTAAATACATTGGTAAGACACCGATAACAAAATATCTTCTACATAGTGCCAAATACGCCCATGATAACTTTATTATAAAGCTAACCTTGCAAAATTATGACAACATTCCAAGAGACTATAATGGAGAAACCAAGGACCAAAGCAAAAGTTAAACCATCTCTAAGGAAGCTCCCATCACTGGTTGGTTGTATATGAAGTTGTTTCAGTTTTAAACATTTGTTTTCAACATGCCACCCAAAAATATCACTAAAGTCATCAATCTAATCATCAGACACCTAATTATACAATCAATAATAAAAGTCCTCCAGAATGCTCTCATCAATCTTCAGTGACAAACTCATGCCAAGAACATGAGCAACTGTGCCCCAAAGGGATTACTTCGGAAGGGAATGATGTTCATTTTGTAATAATAACAACTTTCAAAACGCAGCACCTGCTAAAGCATTACCTTGGGCGTCTCAAACACTTGTTCCAGATGTATGATGTGTTCATGTTTCACAATTTTTAGGATGTTCACTTCCTGTTCAAGTAACTTCACAGCAGAGCTTCCAGCCTTAAATAATGAGGAAACATTTCATATATGAATGTCACTACCACATACCTCAATATAAAAATTACAGTTGTTCTTACATTTTCCACCTTTTCTTGAGCACTGTCATTTTCAAAAGATAACATGCAACTTATTTCTATAATAAAATTAAGTTATGCCCTTTCTTTCCTTTCTCCAATTTTATATAAAATTTTGCTCAAACCACATCTGTTAGCTACAATATGGTCTCTGTCCCCCTCACTAAAATTATTCCAATATTTAATATGCTTTTTGGTATTTCCTTCAGAATTATATTGATCCTTTGATGTTGGTATAATAAAAAGAATCTACCTCCCAAGGACATCAATTGGAGAAGATAAAAACAAAGTGTTTTTCTGTTTTGTTGTTTTGCTTTCATTAGATTTATATACATCAAAGGATACAATGGGAAGTAAGATTCTACTCTTAGCCCTGCATTATATCACTTCCTGGTCCCCAGACCTCAAAAATTAACTGAGAGAGAGAAATCCAGATCTTGTCTTCCAACCAATCTAACTCCTTCTTCATTTCCTCACAAGTAACCCTTAACGGTACCTGACAGCAAAAGGTAAAGTCTACAGCACTGGAGCATAAGGTCTCCAGTTAGGGTGTAAGTCACTGAGCTTCTATCAATACAATGTCATCTAAGAAATTTTAGGACTCCCCCCCACCTCGCCACCACTACCCCCACCCCAATCATCACCCCTATAGAATCTAAATGACCATCGTCGTCGTCGTCGGCAGCCGTCCGTCTCGAGAGACGATGGTGTAGCTTCTTAAGAGTCTATCTGCACCGCCGAGAATGGCTGTGCAGTCCGACTCGGGAGTGACACGGTATCTGTCTCCTCCCGTGTTGAATCGACATCTTACGATGACGCTGGAGTGTCCTCTCCAGTGAAGCTGAAGCTACAGAGCCTGGGCAGGGTGATATAGAGGGTCTGCTGTTGCCCATGCAGCAGACCCCCCCTCTCTTCGCAGCTGAAGGGTCCAAGGGAAAGACGGAGTCAATACAGCTTGGCTTCAGGTGCGCCGCAGGAGTTGCCGGTGTTGACCACAACGTCAAACCGCCTTAGGGACTCCGGCTCCGGATTTTCTGTCGGGGTTTACTCCCTTAGCCTTTCCTCTGAAGAGGTATGCTGCAAGGCAGCGGAGGTTTTTTGGAATCAGAGTTTTCCTTCTCTGATGTGCCCTGACTGGAAGATCGAACCAGCGACACTTAGCTCGCAGGCCGACGCTCAATCCACTGAGCCAAACCAGCCAGGGGAAATGACCACCATTATTTGCAAATAAGCATTGTCCTCAAGCACATAAATAACAAAAGATTTTTATCCCTTCCCCCTTCCTCACACCTTCCCCACCCCCCTCCCCAAGCTTAGGAGAGTACATAATTAGTTCTTAAAGGACTGAAAATGGATGGAATATAAGGCAATCCTTACCTAAAGTTTTTCCTAGGGTCATACCTGCTCCCTAATAATTTTACCCTTTAACCAAAACGTCCCACCTACCCATCTGGGATGAAAGTCACATTTTAAGGTTGTCCTGAGAGGGTTAAGAGAAATAGTAACTGTGAGGAGTGAATTTCTGTCTAGACTAGATATGAAGAGTTATCACAATTGCTCCTAAAATCCACCTCAATTCTGTTCCTACCTCTTTCCTCAAACAGCTTGACCTGTATAAAACGCAGTAATGTATTGTTCAATTCACATATTGATTATATAATTTTATTTTACTATCTTAGTGCCCTGTAAGCTCTCAGTAGCAATATGTGTGTACAAGATTATGAATTCCTAAAATTATAAGCAGGTACCATGATTATATAACCCTAAACCTAAACCCTAACCCTGCCTGGTGCCAAAGAAGCAAGGGTAATAATATTCTAGGTAGCACCATCGTTTCAAAATTCTGAAGATTTCTAGAAAATTTCTGGATCTCCCTTTATTAAGATTTATATGTTATTTTATTAATCTTCAAGGAGAAATGGTATGTAATTTGCTATCATTTGTTTTAAAGAATACATTTAAAAACCTGCTATCTCATTTTGTAATTGTAGTATTGATTATCACAAAGCTAAGGAAGCACATCATAATTTTTCCTCCAGGCACAGAAATTTTTAAAGAGTTGATGAAATTATCGGGTACAGAACCTGAGGACTTAGTCTCCCCCTGAAAGAGAAGCCCAGTCATTCTCCAGCCAAAGGAGAAATCCAGGGAGGAACGCAGTGGATACAAGCACAGAGCACAGGAGATGGTCGGGGGGAAAGTGGTGCGAACTGAAAGAGCAGGTAGGGCGAGGGAACAATCAACTAACAGTGAGGGACGGGGAATCCATGGAAAGGAAGGAACTGGAGAAAAGCAGAGCAGGAACACACCAGGCGAGAGTCCCGGGACTCATTTCCGGCTAAGACATTCCTAGCCAATAGCCCTGCATTTATACACGCTGAGAGTCAGAGCTTATCTTCAACCCACTCTGGTATAAACTTGACCTGTATTTGGTTGTATTGATTATGTTAGTTATCCGTTCATTTGCTTTTTCCGGATACACTTGTCCACCTGAGTTTAAGAACTGGTTCTGTCCCAGAAGGCTTGAGAAATGCCCACAGACCCCAGGGAACAGCCCAGCCCCAGCCCACAAGGTCAGAAGCAGGTGTTAGTGCCCGCCCCACCCTGCACTGGCACCGCCCTCAGTATGATGCTGCTAATAAGCCTTACCTTTTCTTTGTTCACTTTTTTAATTGCCCACTTAGTTTCTGTTTCCCTGTCTGTTGCTTCAATGACCATTCCAAAGCCTCCTTTTCCCAATATTCTTCCAAATATATAGAGTTCCTGGAAAAAAAAAAAAAAGAGTTCCTTTGTCCTTCTCTGCCATTCATAGGATATTAAAAATGAACACATAATACTGACAGATATCTGCCCAAGGGAAGAGAGATTCTGTTCCAGGGTAAAATCAAATAGAAAACACCACATATTTGCTTCACTGTTAATAAACACATCTTAATTAAACAAAAATAAGCTTTTATGAATTTCATTAAATGTCCTTTGAAGGAAAACTATAAAAATCTTAATGGGGAAATGCAGAAAACCTCAAAAGTATAAAGTGAATCTCTTACAACTATAATATTAATGAAATCTCTTCATAAGAAAAAGAAGGAATGGAATATAAATACATACATACATATATGTGTATAAAATACATTCACCCCCCCAAATTATCCCAAAACTCTGAGCTATATCATTAAACTAACACATGTTAGCTATTGAGCTACTGCTTTCTTGTTTACCAAGTAACACGTTTTCTTTATCTTCATTATTTCTATTGAAAATCACTTTTGTTGTTTTATTCCTTTTGTTTTAGAAAAAGTAATAGGTGACAGAAATTTTAGTATAAATCATCACTGAGAAGAAAATAAAAACCATCTATCTAGACCAAGAATCCTTCTGCTTATTGTTTGTCTTCCACTTATAAACACAAAATGCCCTGGTCTTGCCGACACCAAATTCTGGTTCACCTTACACAAGATAATAACAAACAGGTCACTCAGTTAAACTTTCACTTCTTCTGAATTTGGTTGGGAGGAGTCAGTCTCCCGGATCCAAACCAACTCGAGGGCATTAACAAGAATTTCTGACCTTGAATTTCTGAACATGAGAGCGCAGCTGAGCTAGCGCCACCAGCGGCCCCCTCGGCTGGGTCTGCCAGCCAGAACCAGCCCCAGAATTGCTACCCAGCCTCTGTGTGATCACTTTCACCTTCTCCATGCAACAGGTCAAGTACATAGTTGCTAGTTTTCCTATTTTCCACTGCTTACTTTCCTTTCTTACTTTAGTGATAGAAGATTCAATGCCCAGCTAATTATTTACCTCTTTCATGATGGGCTTCCCTGCCTAACTCTGCACTGTGCTGACTGTTCCTTCCTTTTGACTTCTCCCAGCATGAATGCACTGATCTTCAAACATTATCATTACTCTCTTGCTTACATTTTCACTCATTTTTTTTCCCAAAATGAGATGTCTAGAAGATCCTTAAGAAGCTATTTCTTCTGTATCCTTAAAAAGCCTACCCTGAAACCTTGTACGCAAAAGATTTGTGTTTGGTGCCTGGGGGAAAGGGGTAAAGGAATAAGGGAGGGAGGGAAGGAAAGAAAGGAGGGGAGAAAAGGGGAAGGGAAAGAAAGGAAGAAAAAGAGAGAGAAGGAAAGGGAAAGAGAGGAAGAGATGGGGAGGGGGAAGAAGGGAGGGAAAGAAGGGGAGAGTGGACAGAAGGGGAGGGAAGGGAAATGAAGGACAGGAAAGAAAGAAGGAAATATTCAGTTTCAACATGTGAGAATTTCCTTAGGTACTTCCTTGTGATACACACTTTGGGGGCTACAAAGCTGAATAAGACATAATTCCTGCTTCCTGAGAATTTGTAATCTACTCAAGAGACAGGATTATTCTTAAGTCATAAAGTCTTAAGTTAAAATAAAAATACAAAATGACATTGGGCCCAGAGACCACAGCTAAAACACCGGGTGAATAAAGGAAAACGTTATGAAACAGGTGGCTTCTGAGACTGGCATGTGAGTGAACAAAGGTAAAAAAATCATTGAGATTTTTTTTTCAATAATCCAAGCAAGGCAAGGAAGGCATTCCAAAGGGCAAACAGTGCAGATGTGGAATGAATAAGTGAACTGATAAATGAATCAATCAATCAAAAACACAGCCAGCAAGCCAGCCAGTCAGAAGCCTTCTATATATACATTATTTGAGAGGAATGATAGACTGGGTATGTTAAGTTGAACCCTGGAGGCGGAGCTCCAGATTTAGGGTCGTGAATATTGTAAGCAGAGACTCTTAGGCCCACACTGGGCACATCCCTTCCCGGAGACACTGCTTTCAGATGACATAATTACTTTGACTCCTCTCCCTCCCCAGCTACCACTTAATAGAATCACAGTCAGAAAACTAATATGAATAAAACAACTCTTTTACTTTTAATATATTTATATACCACTCCCCACTATATATTATGTAAAATTAATTAAATCTGAATTTAAATAATCATTTATCCCTTTTTCCTCCACAGAACAAAAAATACTCAACTCTATAACCATTTCCCCAATTTTTCCTGACTTTTAAAAACCAACTCATTTCCTCTCTAAACATACAGAACCACAACCTGGACACAGAATTTTAATATTATTTATATAGGACTTTTAAAATGAGAAATGGGTAGAGGAATAGCTCAATTGACCAACTAGTTTTTTATAAACGAATCTTTTTCTTCAACTATCTGCTTTGACATCATTACATAGTGGTGAAAATAAGAAGAAAATGATTTCTTATTTGTATTAATTTTAAGATCATGCTATTAAAATAGAATATAGATCTATTTTTATTGACACAGAATAAGTCCATGATATAATGTGGAGTGTGAAAGCATGCATGATACGATTCCATTATAAAAATGTTTAAAATGTGTGTAAGTGGGGGTGCTAACATTAATGTCTGGAAAAATATTCCTTGAAATAGTGAGTAGTTATTGCTGGGTAGTAGAATTTTGGATGATTGTAACTTCCTTTTTTATAGTCTACTGAAATGTTTAAAATCTTTAAAATGAGCTTGTCTGTTAAATAGACGAGAAACTTCAACTATATCAGTTAAGGTTATTTCTTAAAAATATGTACATACTTTGAATGTTTCATAATTTAAAACAGGAAAAAATGGAAAAGAAAAAATAGGATGACATACATGCATAAGAGTGAAGGTAATAAATGTTAAAACTGGTTATATCTGGCTCGTGATTTTTTAATTTTCTTCACTTTTCTATCTATATTTTTCTAATTTTTCACAATGAACATATTTTGATTTTATAAAAGCTCTTATGACTATTTAAAACTCACTAAATTTGTACATTTTAAAAAATACAGGCCTTTTATTTAAAAGGAGAGATTTAAAGTTTTCAAGTCAGAATTTCTCAGAAAGGTCTTCTGATCACTTCAAGTATATTGCTAAATGTCTCTTAAATCAATTTTTTAAAGTTAATATTAATGCAAGTTTCTTCTTGTAGTTGTCCTTGTTGAAGTTCCTTTACACCAATGTTAAAATAACATGTTTCATTTCTAAAATGGTACTAATATTTAATTCATATTTGTATGTTATAATTAGAATCCTAGGAAGACTAATACTGGTACTCATCCAATCAGAGGCTGCAAAAGATAGCCTCAAGGAAGCGAGCAGCCAAACCGCCTCAAGTCATCTGGTCTCTCTGGACGCCCACGAGGTTTACACCCAGACTCCACCATTGCGCTCAGCCAACAGGCAAGACCCAAAGACCAAAATGTTCTCATTTTATCTAATAAAAATGCCCTCCACTTTGATTGAAATCCAATTGAAATCCATTTGATTCTCTAAGAACAGAAAAAACAATCTGCATTTTCTATAATAAAAGACTTTGACATACTTGAAAATGATAAATTTTCCCTTTTCTTTCCTTCCTTTCTTTAGACTTATTTTTAAATCACTTTTGCCAGTAACCATTGAGTGACAGAAGAAATCTGGAAAATTCCTAATAACTACACTTTGCTTTCTAAATACCTGAATAGCAGCTCCATTGTCCATCCTGATGTGAGGAACTTTTCCTTCTGTAAAGTTGCCCCGACCCCACTGTTGTTGAGATGCTTTTCTCTCTACATTCGAGGTTTTTGAGGGCTTAGGCCAAAAAAGAATAAAAAATAATATTAAAATATAAGACACTTGTTGATAAAGACCCCTAATTTAGATAATACAACAAATCTTTAATGTGTGCCCTGATATTTATTGCAGACAAGTAATTCACTTTTTTCAAATTCTAAGCCCTATATGATTTATTGGCTCATTAGGCTAAAAGAGACCTTACAAAGTCACTCAATTCAGTCTCCTAAATCCAGCCAGGTGTATATTACAAGCTGCACAGCAGATAAATCAGAACTTACTCAACGATTCTTTAAAGTCATGAGAAAGCAACGTCACAGCTTTCTTAATCATTCTTCTTTCAAAACATAGCAGTCATCTCAAATAGATTATATATAAAAAATTATTGGCCAGACATTCACAAATTATGCTTCAAATGAAAATAACTTAGTAACAATTCACCCAGTAATGACTAACTAAGAGATGCCTATATGGCAATAACTATACTTTAATACAAATTAAAAAAACAAAAAACAAAAAAGACAGTTCAGGGTGAATATTTTAAAAAGTACAACTTTGAGGGCTGAGAACCTAACTTTTCTTAAACTTACCTCCCTGTCTCCAAAACTGTGCTATGTCAAGTGAAATCTTCTGCACTGCTTCTTCTCTAGAAAGATGAATACATTCAAACCAGTCCAATGGGTAGTCATAGAGTGTTTGCAAATCGATTTTGTGGAGTATATCTGATACTCCATCTAGATAACCAGGAATCGTCTTAAATAATAACCACCCTATATTTAACCACAACCATAACTCATTCTGCATTGAAAAAAGTACCCCAAAATTCAGATTTAATTCAACTTGAACCATTTTTTTAAAAAGCTGGAACAATATTCCAAGTTATTCACAATCCTGGGAAATAATTAATTTTGGGCAGTGTTGGAAATACCATAAAAGAAAGTACTAATCAACTCTGTTCACCTCTTATGTAAGTAAGAAATGTTCCTTTGATGGTTAAGAAGGCAATGAACTGGCTCACAAGGGCTCATGAGATATATGAACTAAGCTCGGGATGAGATTAGAGAATGAGATTTCAACTTGTGTTGAGAAATAGAATCTTTGATATTTACCAATTCTTTTGTAGAGGAATTATCTTTAAGAATTCGTTGTTCTTTCTTTCTGTCCAATGAAACTGAAATGTCTGAACAATCAATGCTTGATGTCTCTGACATTTCCACCACCGACATTGGAGAAGGCCTTGTGTTACAGGAACACACACAAAGTACATCTTCCTCAGTAGATGAACAGTTGGGACACTTAGTGGGTTCTTTCCCAAAGTCACTATCAGCCATGTTCTTAACTCTGCAACAAAAGCAACTTGAAAGGAAGATGTTTCCACTGTTTGAGGGAAAGAACCAGACCAAAAAGGATAAAGTAAGCTGATGGCAAAATCTGTAACTTTCAGTTGGTGAGATCCTATGTTAATGATGCACTAGGCCTATCTTCACACATGAGAGCTGCAGAAAGAAAAGAAATCACCATTTAGAAAATTTCTTCTCATCCTATTACCTTCCTAGAAATGAGAGAAACACTAGTAACTGGCACCAAAAGCATCCTGCCTATACATAGAAAGTTAGCATTTACAACAAAATTAGGATATATTTCTTCTTTCAAAACTGAATTCTTGAACTCCAGAATCACCCTCTGTTGAGAACCATGAAATTGCTGAAAAGCATAGTCTAAGGAAGTCAATTTGGTGGACTGATATCAATTTTTTTAATGAAAAAGAACAGACAATATCAGAGTATTTTGGTAAGTCCTGTGCAAGTTTTATTTTAATTATATAGATATATAATATCTATATAATGTGTGTGTATGTATGTGTATACACTTGGTCACATTATAAAATGTATTTGTTAATGTGACTTTGGTTTAAAAAAGGGCTTAAAATACTGGTGTGAAGCATCCATTACTGTGGTTTCAAAATTTAAACCTTGCTCTACTGATTATTAGAGAAAATTTATATGATACACATCACAAAAAGTAGGTAATCTGATTTTATAAAATGACCTAATTCTGAAAGTTCAAAGGCCATATTAAAAGTATCCTCATTTTTATACTCAAATAGCAAAATCAGGAAATAATGGGTGCTGTTTTTCCCTGAGTGTAGAATAGATACACCCAGCAGTCTACCTGCTTTGAGTTATTGGCAATAACACAGTGGCAAGTTGGAAAGATCTGAGCTGAGAACTGCAGTACCTATGAAAGAATACCTGCAGAAACTTCCAGAAGTAACTGGGAGTACATTATTATAGTCTTATGCCATACTATTTCAGATATTATTTAAAAGTATAAAGGGTAGGCCCTGGTTGGTGGCGCTCAGTGGATTGAGTCCCGGCCTGCAAACCGAAAGGTTGCAGGTTCAATTCCCAGTCAGGGCACATGCCTGGTTGCAGGCCAGGTCCCCAGTTGGAGGCGTGTGAGAGGCAACTAATCAATATATCTCTTGCATGTCCATATTTCTCTCTCTTTTTCCCCCTTCCTTTCCTTCTCTCTAAAAATAAATAAATAAATTTTTAAAAAGGTATACAGGGTTGGCCAAAAGTAGGTCTACAGTTCATATGGAAAACAATACAATAATTAAGAAATAATACTACAAGAATAAACTGTGTCACGTACTAAGGACTGTAAACCTATTTTTGCCCCACCCTGTATTTTGTAGTCACAGGTTTTTCTTGAAAAACAAGGTCAAGCATTTGCAAGAGGGGTGTGTGTGTGTGTGTGTGTGTGTGTGTGTGTGTGATCATAGTGGCATCATTGTATTCTTTCCCTTTTCTACTTGTCTAGAGGGTATTTTTTATACACCTTTTCTTTCTTTTCTTTTGTCAACCAAAAATTAAATCTTTAGTTTTTTCTCAATAAAGTAATACCAAGATGAGGAAAATAAAATTGCACTCATGGGCAAAAAATCATTACGTATTTATTATGCCCCCTTGGAAACCTCTTTGGAAATTATAAAGTTGTGTATTTGTCAAAGCTATTGCTATTTCACAATGATCGCTTGTCATTGAAAATTGAAATTTATTCCAAAGAGCATGAAATCAAAACTGTAATTCATATTTAATAGCACTTTACATCTGACAAAGCTTTTAATAATTTTTATTTACTTATTTATTTTATTTTTCAATTACAGTTGACATACAATATTATATTACTTTCAGGTGTGATTAGACATTTCATATACCTTATGAAGTGCTCACCCCAGTAAGTCTAGTACTCATATGACCATACACAGTTATTACATTATGATCGACTAAATTCTCTATGATGTACTTTTTACATCTCTGTGACTATTTTTATAACTGACAATTTGTACTTCTTAATCCTTTTCACCTTTTTTGCCTATTCCCCAACCCCTCTCCTATTTGGAAAGCATTAAAATGTACTCTATATCTATGAGTTTTTTCTATTTTATTTGTTTTGTTTTTTTAGACTCCACATACAAGTGAAATCATAAGGTATTTGTCTTTCTTTGACTGGCTTATTTCACTTAGCATAATACCCTCTAGGCCCACCAATTTTGTCACAAAGGATAAAATTTCCTTCTTTTTATGTCTGAGTAATATTCCATTATATATATGTACCACAGTGAAGAGACTATCTTTACCCCATTGTATATTCTTGCCCCCTTTGTCATAGATTGACCGTAGGTATGGGTTTATTTCTGAGCTGTCTATTCTGTTCCATTGACTTATATGTCTATTCTTATGCCAGTACCATGGTGTTTTACTATAAACTTTAGTATAGTTTGATATAAGGTAGCATGATACCTCTAACTTTGTTCTTTCTCAAGGCTGTTTTGGCTGCTCAGGGTTTTTTGTGGATTATTTTGTATTATATTTTCTAGTTCTGTGAAAAATGTCATTGGTATCTTGATAGGAGTTGCATTGAGCCTGTAGATTGTTCTGGGTAGTATGGATATTTTAACAATGTTAATTCTTGCTATGCATCAGCACAATCTAGTCTCCCTTCTATTTATCTTCTTCAATTTCTTTCCTCAATGTCTTGTAGTTTTCCAAGTACAGGTCTTTTACCTCCTTGGTTAAATTCATTCCTAAGTGGGTTTTTGACACAACTGTAAATGGAATAATTTTCTTAATTTCTGTTTTGATAGCTTGTTATTGATGTATAAAAATGCAAACAATTTCTGACTATTAATTTTTTATCCTGCTGCTTTACCAAATTTATTTATAAGTTCTAAACATTCTTTGGTGGAATCTTCAGGGTTCTCCATATACAGTATCATGTCGTCTGCAAATAATGCAGCGTTATATGTTCTTTTCCAACTTGGATGCCTTTATTTCTTCTTGTCTGATTGCTGTAGCTAGGACCTCCAATACTATGTTGAATAAAAGTGAAGAAAGTGGACATCCTTGTCTTGTTCCTAATCTTAAGGAGAAGATTTTAGCTTTTCACCACTGAGTACAATGCTAACTATGGGTTTGTCATATATGGCCTTTATTATGTTGAGGTATGTTCCTTCTATCTCTACTCTGCTGAGAGTTTATTATAAATGGATTTTGGGTTTTGTCAAATGCTTTTCCTGAATCTATTAAAATAATCATATAATTTACATTTGCAGATATTGACCCAACCTTGCATTCCAGGAATAATTCCCACTTGATCATAGCATATGATCCTCTTAACGTATTGCTGAATTCAGTTTGCTAATATTTTGTTGAGGGTTTTGGCATCAATGTTCATCAGGGGTTATGATCTAAAATTCTCTTTTTTTGTAGTGTCTTTGTCTGATTTTGGAATCAGGGTAATGCTGGCCTAGTAAAATGAGTTGAACCTTCTTCAGTTTTTTGGAATAACTTGAGAAGGACAAGTATCAATTCTTCTTTGAATGTTTGGTAAAATTTTCCTATGAAGCCGTCTGGTCCACAGCATTTGTTTGTTAGGAGTTTTTTGATTACTCATTCAATTTTGTTAGTAGTTATTGGTCTATTCAGATTTTGTTTCTTCCTGATTCAGTCTCAGAATTTTATATGTTTGTAGGAATTTATCCATTTCTTCCAGGTTGCCCAATTTGTTGGCATATAATGATTTATAGACTTTCTTATAATCTTTTGTATTTCTGTGGTGGTGTTTGTTACTTCTCTTTCATTTCTCTCTTATATTTTAAAAAATTTGGGACCTCTGTGTTATTTTCTTGATGAATCTGGCTAAAGGTTTATCAACTTTATCTTTTCAAAGAACCAGCTCTTGGTTTCATTGATCTTTTCCATTGTCTTTTTTAGACTCCATTTTGTTTATTTCTGCTCTCATCTTTATTTTGTTCCTTCTACTCACTTTAGGCTTTGTTTGTTCCTCTTTTCCTAGATCCTTTAGATGTAAGGTTAGATTTATTTGGGGGCATCTTTCTCACTTCTTGAAGTAGACCTGTATTGCTATAAATTTCCCTCTCTGAACTGCTTTGGCTATGTCCCATATATTTGGGGTCATTGTGTTTTCATTCATCTCAGGTTATCTTTTGATTTCTTACTTTATCTCATTGTTAATCCATTTATTATTGTGTAGTATATTATTTAGCCTCCAAGTATTTGTGTGTATCTCAGTTTTCTTCTTGCAATTGATTTCTACTTTCATACCATTCTGATGAGAGAAGACGTTTCTCCAGGACACAATCTCTGCTGGTTTCACAGCCAGATTATAGGAATACCTCTTTCTGGCATTGATGTCCCAGGTTGGGGAGCCTAGGGTGAGAGTGGGTACACTCACTTCTCAAGGAGTACCTCTGGAGACAACATATCCCTCCCGATTCTTAATCTCTACACTGTGGGTATAGGACCTGCCCATTCTGTGTCTCCACTCCTTCTACCAGTCTCAACATGGCTGCTTCTTCATATCCTTAGTTACAGCAATACTGTTTAGTTAGTCTTCAGGTGGCTTCAATGATGACTGTCTATAATTTAGTTGTAATTTTGATGTGATCATAGGAGGATGCAAGCACAGAGTCCTTCTTGTCCAGAAGTCTTGACCTATATACCTTTTCCAATGCTCAACATTATGAGGTTTTTTGTTTTTGTTTTAATCCTCACCCAAGGACATTATTTTTCATTGCTTTTAGAGAAAGAGGAAGGGAGAGAGAGAGAAACACTGATGCAAGACAGAAGCATCAGTTGGTTGCCTCCCATATGCCCTGGGCGGGAATCAGTGCCCAGACTGGGATTATATGCATCTGAACTGGGGGTTGCACATGCCCAAGCACGGACCAGGGATTGAACCTGCAGCCTAGGTATGTGCTCTGACTAGGAATCAAACCTACAACCTTTCAGTTATGGATGACACTCCAACCAACTTAGTCACACCAGCCAGAGCTAATTATGAGTTTTAATCACAGTAGGAGGTTGGGTATGTATGGACTATGCCTTTTTCTTTGAAGTGGAATAAAGTTGACCAGAATAAGAAATTAGATGTCTTTATTTCATTAAAGAAATATCTTTCTAGTTTTAGTTGTCTAAGATTGGTTTTCAAATCAGAAATGAGTGCTGACTTTGATCAAATCCTTATCTATTATGATTGTCCTATTTTTTCTTACTGAATCATTTAATATGCTTTAGTGTGTCAAAATCTTTTTCAATATTAGAGCACTCATGTATTTATAGTATGAACCCTATATGATCATGATGAGGATCCTTTTAATGTGCTGCAAAAATTGACATGCTTTTGAGTTTTCGTAGTCACATTAAGTTAAACTTATATAAGTCATCTACAATTTTTCTTTTCAGCCCCCTTTGTCAGATTTTGATGCAAGTTTTGGCTAGTTTCATAAAATAAATTGGGTATCCTTCCATTTCACAATGCTTGGTAATAATCTGTATAGTATGGGAATCTGAAAGACAATCTCTGAGGGCCAAACGGTTTTATGACATTGCTAGTATTTTATCCAATATTTATTTATTTCATCCTTCTTTACTAACATAATCTTGATTTCATCTGGGGCAGTAATGTGCTCATTAATATCTATTTGCTGGCCTCCCTTGAAGCTCAGGAGTGGTGACATGACTTATAGCCATGAAGTTTACAGAAGTCAAGGTAAGCTTTATTGAGAAACTGTATATTCTTAAAGCTTAATTAAAACCAGTAAAAGATTACAAATATACTATATGAGCTGTCAAATTAAAAAGAAAAATATAATTAAGGAATAAAATTTAAGATAAATAGAAATAACAAAGAAATGTAGGTTTTGTTGAGTTTTGCCTATAAGGCCCCTGCAAAACTGACCCTTCACTATCTCTCAGATTTCATGTCTTACCATTCTCTCCCTTGCTCCAGACACACTAGCTTCCTTGCTGTTCCTCAAATCTGCCAAGCATACACCCTGTTCATGGCTATGGCCCTAGGATGCTTTCTTCAGACATTTGCATGGCTAGCTCCCTCGCTTCATGGTGGTTTCTGCTCATTTGAGAGAACTTTTCTCACCACATCATCTGAAACAACCACCCATTCACTCTGTCCCCTTACCTTGCTTTATTTTTATTCATAGTACTTACCATTTCACTCATGAGTTCTCTCCCAGAGTTCTTTCCTACTTTTAGGGAACAGATGATTCCCATATAAACTGTTACAAAGCAATGAAAAGCCATCCAGTTCATTTCATTCTGTTGAAAAAACCAAAACCTTACCATAGCAGTATTCTCAAAAGGGGGAAAGGAATTCTTAACAGACCAATCTCATTTGTGAATAGATGCAAAAATTCTAAATGCTGTACTTGTATTTACTCCAGGTTATGTATACAACATGTGCTAAGATTATTAGATAGAAATTATGGACAAATCAACCCAATAAGTATGACCATTTATAAAAGTGGTGTAAAAAACTCTCCTGCTGTGATTAAAACTCATAATGGTGAGCACTGGAAAAGGTGTATAAAAAGTACCCTCCAGACAGGTAGAGGGAAGAAAGAATACAAATGATACCACTAAACACACACAGACACACACACACCATTCTTACAAATGCTTTGCTTTTCAAGTGTATGTAGTAAGACAAAAAAACCCTCAGAATATATCTGTATATACTTTGCAAAATGATTCAACTTCAGGTCATGGAAGAAAATGCTTTGCATTTCAGGGTAAATATAAAGCCTGTAACCATCAATGACTCAGAGCAGTGGAGTAGATCTACAAATAACAACCCTTCTGTTTAGAAAAAATAGTGCTTTCTCTCTGCAGGTGTAGAGAAGTCCCATGTCAAATGTATAAGGCATAATTTTATGCATGCATTAAGATTATTGACTTTATAGTACTTCTTAAGAGAAACTGAAGGAAGTGTTCATAATGTAAAGGTTTATTTTAAAGTGTAGCAGAGTTCATTATAAACAGTACTCCTAAATGCATGCATACCACATCCTTCAAATACACACACACACACGAACTTTCAGCAGAATCTAAATACTATATTTCCCATATTAAGATGGATGTTTTTGTGAATTGAAAAACGTTTTTTTCTTAGTTCTATTCAGAAAGCATTTCCTTTAATTTTTCATCAATTTTTCAACAAATCACATCATCATAATATCAGACACTGACATAGACTCCTGAGTACTTTCTTGTTCCAGTTCCTGATTTATTCGTTGTCTTAGAAGTATTTAGTAGTTATATTCAGAAAACACAGGAGTTCCTATTACTCACTGTGAAGCTTCATTTCTTCTCTTCAACCTACCAGCCACGTGACATTTGCCAAAGTAATAGTCTACATTCTTACCACAGCAATTCTAAAACAATAGGTTAAATAGCTGCATGTGAAATTTCTTGACAAGATTTTGATTTCAAATATAATTTCTTTTTGGCTGGCTGAATTCTAATTATTTTAGCTTAAAAACCAAAATAGAACAAATATTTACCCACATTTCTTTCTTTCTCATTTATGAATTGATATGAAATATTTGTTACTAAAATAAGTCTACTATCTAGCAGGCCATATAATGTCATTCATATTTTAGAGGCACAAAATTAATCAAGTATTGCAAACCTAACATATCTTTATGTAAACACAAAGATAAATAACTCTTCTACAGAATTATGGAATTATGTTTAAACAGGACTTCAGATATAAAAAGATATATTAGAAAACCAAAAAAAAACCCTTCTAATATAATAGTGTTTCTTTTGTGTCTCTAAAGACTGGGCAGCACAGGTACTAGACAATATGCAAACAAATAAAGTAAGTTCAAATCATGTCAGTATCTAACTAACATGTGAGCTTCCCTTTGGCTAAAGGTTTTCATTTTACTTTCAGAACTAAGATAAGTCAATGGGGCAACTCTGAGCTTTTATTTAAGCATAAAAAGATCTCACATATTGGCCTTAAAAGATACACTTACAGCAATTTCCTCAAGAAAATGAACACAAGAACGGTTTTATGAGATATAACTAGCTACAATTTTCTTCCCCAAAAGCAATTCTTTAGTTTTCTTTGTTAAAACTGTATCTACAGGAACCTAAACAGTCAGTCAATTTGGTCAAGAATGTGTTCTATTCAAGTGAAGAAAAAACTTATGGATTGTCTGACATTATGCAGACCAAGCTGAGTGACTGTATATTCACTTTTTAACTACCTGTTTTCATAATGTGCTTACAGAGCCTAAAGAAGGGCCAAATGAGCTTTTAGGTCATAGTGTTGTATTTTAAAGGAGACCAGCACTTGTTTCTTATTTCCATAAAGGGCATGATTAGGAAAATGGGTCTTTGTTGCTTTGTAACTATATTTAAAATTTACATTATTTCACAGGTTTTTGAAAATGTCAAATAGTTGATACATGCTATTAGTGTCTCTGTACATTTTAATTGGTATAATATTCCTCACTGATTAAGCTGTAATCTGGAGAAACAGTCTTAAATATAGTGCTCATGCCAACAGTTTAAGATAAGAACAGAGATTTTACCATGAAAGTCTGGCTTTAAAAGACTGGATAAAAGCAAGAGACCCTCTCTTGATTCTTTCCTGTTGTTATCTTGTGTCTTTTCTCCCCATACAAAATATGCAACCTGAAGCCAGGGACCTTCATGACACCACAGACCATCCTTGTATGTAACAAAAACACAATAAAAGTTTTGAATGTTAGTTCCATGGGACAGAGCCAGAACCATAAAATTACTTAGGCAGAGTATAGGCAGAGTCATCAAAGAAAGGAGGGTGTCATAGGGAGAAGGGATATCTCAAAGGGAATGTAAGGGCTCTCTTCATAGATCTGAAGAGGATTAGACCTAAGGAATTAGTCTTTGTGCGATTCAAAGAGAGGGTACATGCCAATTTTAATCTAATATAAAGAACTTCCTAACAATTAGAACGGTGAAAGAGGAAAGAAAACTCAGTCACTAGAAGTATACAAGTAGAGGTGGGAAGGCCAGTTGACAGGAAAGCCTAGAAGGTATTTAACACAGACTAGGATGTCTGGACTTTCCTTCTAGCCCTAAAAATCTGTGAAGATGAATCACCCCTTCTAATAATCAACTGAGGAACAGCAGACATTTACAGGAATTGAATTGAAGTGATAACTGACCTCACCCCCATTGTAAGCCTTCAGTACTACAATGGGAGTCATGCTTTCCTGCCACAAACCAGGCCAAACCAGTTACAGCCCCCACACTCACCTCACCCAATCTGGATTCCACCTATAGCAGAGCAGCATTATTAGAATTTACCATGGGGACAGGGTGATAGTGAGGAGGAGGAAGGGATGACATGGAAGGCTGGATGTGCTGAGGAGAAGAGGCTCTAGCTAGAAAAGAAAAGCCAAATAAGGTGTAGAAGAAAAGATATTGTAAGCAAAAAGAAATAATATTTCCTGCCCACTCATAGAAACAGAGCATAACAGATGAAGAGCAAGCAAGTGGGCCCCCATGTAGCTAAGGCAGCCAAAAACACATCGCCAGTAGACTCCAGAACAGAAGTAGAACCACTCCGAGGATTCTCGCACGAACATTCAGCTATGCTCCATTCAGGATGCTGAAAAGAAAATAGTGTTCTTATAGTCAGGAATCTTTTTTTTCCAACTTTACTGAGGTATAATTGACAAATAGAATCACAAGATAATTAAAGTGTATAATGTGATAATTTGGTATACCTATACATTGTGAAAGGATTCCTCCATCCAGTTATTTAACATACCCATCACTTCACCTATTGGGTACAAAACAGTCATAAGATGAATAAGTTCTGATAACCTGATATATAACATGGTGACTATTATTGATAAGACTGTATTACAAAATTGAAATTTTCTAAGAGAGTAGAACTTAAATGTTTCATACACAGAGTAAATATGTACTCAAGAATATTAATCAAATTAGCAACAGATCAGTTAGATTAAGAATTTGAAGGTAAATTTGAGAGGACTGGAAACTTCATTTATCAAATTAATAACACTGCATTAATAATTGTATTAGTATAAGTGTGGTCAGAATGTCTTTCCTGTATGTCAAATATTCCCAGGAATATTGAAAGAGAGAAACTTCCCCGAATCATCAACTTTACACTCAACTAGTTAGCGAAGGAAATGTGTGATATATGCTCGGACCAGATATTTCACATCATATGAGAAAAGGCATCTGCCCCTCAAGATCATGTTCAATACTGACTGCACAATTTAGAGATATCCAGGCAACTTTCTTCTTTTGGACATACCTGTGCAAAAACTTGACAACGCCAAACAATCTACAAGACACCAAAAACAGATGCCATTGTCCTTGTTTTCAGGTTTCTGTAGAAATAATACTAATTTAGTAAAAACAGAAAACAACAACAACTATTTCTCTTAATCCTGAGCCCCTTCAGGACAGGAACTACGTTCTGTCATCTTCTATCCTGTAAAAGGCCACCATTAAATAAGGATTATTGATTGAAAGTCATTCACTGAATTATGGAACCAATGTTTTAGATCTTACTAATATACTATACAATGTACTTGCCTAGTGTAAGAGAGCCAATGGCCTGTCATGTAAACAGAGTCATAAATCTCTCAATCTAATGCTCTAAATAGTGTTCTACATAGATTCCAAGATACAAATTGCCATCTAATTAGCTCATATCTAGCTTAGAATACAACCTAATGAGAGCTTGCTCTAGATGTATGCAGCTGGGTTGTAGAGGGAATGGCTTCTGGACTAGCCCACAAGCAGCTTGTTATATGTTAAATTCTGAATGTTACAGACACTCAAATACTGCATTTATAACAATTTTATCTTTAAATACATAATTCTGGTATAAAGGAGAACATTTTATTTAGCCTAACCAAGATCGGTCTCTCAAAATATTACTAGTCTATGTTATACCTTAACAATTGATCAAGAAGGAATAATATGTAAATAGTTAGGTTTTCAGAGAAAGGAGGTGTCTATAACCACAAATTTATTTACTTGGTGAGTTTTCAAAACCTTGCAATAGAACTGTAAAAACAATGTGATTAAAATCGATAGAGCACATCATTTGCTGATACTGTTGCCCAAGAAAAGGCAATAAGCCTTAGGCATGTTATTACTAGATTACACAATTTCACTGACAGGTTCAAGATTTTTAAAGGCAACAGAAAGGATTTTTTTTTTTTTTTTTTTGAGCTAAGGAATTTTTCTCTTCAATTAAAAGGGAAATAATCATGTTCTGGTTTTATGATGAAGATTTAAAAATTTCCTCTGTAATGTTTTAAAAATATTAATAGTAAATTTTCTTTTGTTTCCTAAAATAAAAATAGATTATCCTGATTAAAATTAAAGTGAAAGCTACTTTTTGTTAACAATACTTTATCCAACCACATATCAATTTAACAAATACTAGAATAGTTCAGGGGATAATGGTTTTTGTAAAATTATTATCTTGGCAAAGTCCATGCAGAAGAATATGAAAGTCCAAAAATAGGAGTTTCCAAATGTCTTCTGCAAAAATCGTCAATGACTCTTTTTTTCATGCCTCAGCGATGAAATGACAAACTTTTTAAAAGGCCTTCAAATTCAAAGAATGCATATTTCAAAGTGCGCTTTTTAATCAAATAGCAGAAGTTAGTCATGTAGACATAAATTCATTTGACAAAAGTGACCAAATAAAACTGAACCTAAAATCAGCAAGGCTTACTCTAGTCAGATCTCCCACTATACTACAAATATAAAACTGCAACAGTTTTTAATTGCTTTATAGTAAACACTCCAAAGTACAAACATCCTTATGTAGCCTGGGAAAGCTGATGAAATCATTGTTGGCTAGAAAAGGTAAGAGAATTTTAATCATGAACCCCAATAGGAAATACAGGGTTCAGCTCACAGAAATCAATAACTGACCAGGCTTTGGGCCTACATTTATTAGCTTTTACCAAGTGAACAGTAAAGTTGCTTCAGGAAACTCAGGTGTTTAGACTTTATTCAGATACCAATAATTTTTAAAAGAAAATTTACAAAACACCATATACTTTCTTGTCATAAATATACTTACATATATAATAGCTTTATGTTCTAAATGGCTAGCTATTGAAATAGATAGCTTATTAATTGAATAATGCAAGATTATTCCGTTAGATCCTCCCTCTCCCTTGGTCTCCACATTGAACAGTAACAAATCCATTCCACTCCAAAAACACTTCTCAAATCCATATAATTTTCTCCATTCCAAATGTCCACATCAGTATCATTTCTTGCCTGGATTCCTGCAAGAGCTTCCGAACTCTTCCCTAACTGGTCCCTGCCCTTCCAAACTGGTCACCCTGATTCCAAATCAGCCCTCATCCAAAGCATTCTCTGCACTCTAGCCAGGGTGCTCTTTCTAATATGCAAATCTGATCATGCTGTTTTCCCAGCAAAAATTACTTCAATTGTTCCCAACATCACTGAGACCAAACAGAGTCCTTAACGTGACATATAGGAGCCCAGTCACTAGACCTTAATTTACCTCGTCAGGCTGATCTCATGCCACTTCCTTAACATTCAGTTTTCTAGCACACACAACTTCTTTCCTGCAGCTTTCTCCAGACTTCCTACTTGTACTCTCAGCCTGGAACACTCTGTCCTTCCCTTCATCATTGCAATTCTCACCCTTTCTCAAGCTCTCAGCTTAGATATCATCTCCTCTGAAATTTTCTTGAGTCCCAGCGGGGTGTCTGCCTCTCCTGTGTGCACTATACTTGCTCAATCACACATTGAATTGTACTTAGTCATGTATTTGTCTGTGTCCCTCACTACACTCGAAGTTTCCAAAGGCAGGGATGGTGTCTATTATTTATTGTTTACCCAGTGAGGAAGTGACAAAAATATCTGTGCTTTTTAGAAAGCATATTCTACCTGAAGCATAGAAAATGTATGAAAGGATGAACAAGGCTGGAGATGGAAAGACAAGAAAGTATTGCAATAGTTTAAGCAAGACAGAAATGTGGCCTTAATTAGAAAAACAGCATCAGGGACAAGGGAACTATATTTAGAAAGAAGAGTGATAAAAATTGGTAAATGATTGGAATGACACATGGTGCAAGAAAGAAAAAAGTCAATGATACCTTGAATACTGAGGTGGATGATGACCAAATCACTGAGGCAGTAAAGAGAGGAGAAGAATAGACTTGGATAAGATAATCAGCTCAGTTTCAGACATGCTAAGCTAGCTTGCCTTTAGGACACTGAAATAGAGCTGTTTGAGAGACATTGGTTATATAAGACCACAGGTAAGGAGTCACCTAGGTTAGACACATATAAAAGAGGAAATTGAAGTCAGGGGTATAGGTGAGATCACGTAGGAAGGATACATGGAATAAAAACGTAAGAGAAGCCAGGATAGAACTATGGGAAACATCAACTTTCAAAGGGTAATCAGAGGAAGAGAGGCCACTGAACAATGAAAAGAGCGTCCATAGAGGCATGAAAGAGAGTATTTAATGAAAAAAAGATTGGTCAAAAGCCAAATGGCTGAACATTTTCAAGAAAGATGAAGGCTGAAAAGTTGTACTTAAAAATTAGGCTGCAATGTAATGTTGGCAAAAATGGCCAATTAGGAAGCTCCAAAATTTTGTTCATCCATAAAAACAATGAAAATGCTGGCAAAACTTCTCTGAATAAACTTTTCAGAGTTCCAGAAATTAACCAAAGGTTTGCAGCCACCCAAAAGATGTTTGTTTTAAATAAATAAATAATTGGATCTCAGTAAGAACAGTAAGTTTTGGGAAAGTTTAACTTCCCTCAGTCCCATCTCCCACTCTTCATCTCTACAAGAGCCTTGAAAAATAATAGCCCACATTCCTAGTACAGCCTAGCAGTCATTGGGGAGACAAGAATGAAGCGGGAGCTCTTAAAAGTCCTCATTCCCAAATGTCTGTCATTACTTGAACTTTTGGGTGATTCCCTGGGAGGCCCCACTTATAAGCCAGTCTGCACTTGACCTTACATAGAGCTCACCCAATACAAAATGTCTTTTCCCAGGGGGAATTTGTTGAAAATTATTATTAACAACTTCTAACCTCATAGCTGCCTGGGGCAGTTATTAAAATTTAGAACAATAGACTAACCAAAATTCTTAAAAGGAAAAGCTGGAAAATAAGATGCACACAGGGGCTTTGAAAAGCTCCAATGTATTCTTGAGAATGTAGGAGGCCACACAATGAACAGAGCTATAAACACGCACAGGAAAGACTTGCGGAGCCCCTAAGCTCTTATCTCTGGTGGCACAGACTTGTCAAAAACTTTACTTAACATTGAAGGTGTACCCCAACATGCAATAGGGCTCCTCAGCAAAGTCTGGTGACTTATTGGTCATAGGCATTTAAGGAAATCTCTTCCAATCATCAGTTGACCATTAAGCTAAACAAGTAGAGAGTTCAGGAACTACAGAAAACAAAGAACATAGACTTTGCATAAACAATTACTACAAGAACCAGCAGCATTAAAAACTCCAGGGGAGGGAGAATATCTGATTTTCAGAGTTGCCACTTTATTTAAAATATACAGTTTTCAAGAAAAAAAAATGCAACATGAAAAAATAAAAAAACAAGAAAGTATGACAATACAGAAGAAAAAGAAAGCACTCAATAGAAACTGACCCTGAAGAAGCCCTGATGCCATACTTACTAGACAAAGACTTTGAACAGTGAGCTATTTTAAATATGTTCAAAGAACTGAAGAAAAATATGTCTAAAATTTTCAAAGAAAGTATGAGGACATCTCACCAAATAGATATTATCATTAAAGGTATATAAATTATTTTTTTTAAACCAGATAGAAATTCTGGAATTGAAAAGTACAATAATTGAAATGAATATTTCATTAGAGATACTCAAAAGCAGATTTGAGCAAGCAGAAGAAAGAGGTAATGAACTTGAAGAAAGGCCAATGAGATTCTCTAGTCTGAGGAACAAAATAAGTAAAAAGAATCAAGAAAAATAAACATAGTTTCAGACACTTATGGGAACACCACCAAATGTACCAATTATACATAATGAGAGTCTCAGAAGGAGACTCAGAAACAAAAAAAGACAGAATATTTGAAAAAAAAAATGGCCCAAAGCTTCCAAATTTGATAAAAAACAATCTCCACATCCAAAAAGCTTTAAAAAAACTCCAAGTAGAATAAACTCAAGAAGATTCACACCTACACACATATCAACCCAACTGTCAAAAGACAAAGAAAAAAATCTTGAAAGCAGCAACAGAGAAATGATTTATCACATTCAAAGGATGTTCAATAAAAATAACAGCTGAATTCTCATCACAAACCATGTAATCCAAAAGAGAGTGAGAGATGACATATTCAAAGTTCTGAAAGGGGAAAAAAAAACCTGGCAAGCAAAATCTAGCAAAAATTATCCTTCAAAAATGAAGTGATAGCCTGAGACCAGTATTACACTGATACCAAAACCAACCAAAGATATCACACACTCATGTGTGTGTTCATGCACAAACATGCACAAATGTATACAATTACAGGTAAATATTCCTTATGAACGACTATAAATGTAAAAATCCTCAACAAAACATTAGCAGCTCATTCTAGCAAAATATTGAATCTAGTAGTATATAAGAAGGATTATAAATATGACAAAGGGAGATTTATCCAAGGAATACAAGATTGGTTCAACATATAAAAATCAATGTAATATACCATATTAATATAATAAAGGGAAAAATAAACACATGATCATTAATACCCACAGGAAAAAAAATTGATAAAATCCCTCTCTCTCTCAAGATAAAAACATTGAGAATTTCCTCAAACTGACAAAGGGCATCTACAAAAAAACCTGTAGACAGCATCATACTTAATAGTGAAAGACAGAAAGTTTTCCCCTCAAGATCAGGATCAAGACAAAGATGTATACTCTCACCATTTCTATTTAACACTGTACTGGAAGTTCTAGCCTGGACAGTATTAAACAAAAATAAAATTAAAGCATCCATGGTAGAATGGAAAAAGAATAAATTATCTATTTGCAAATGACATGATCCTGTATATTAAAAAATCCTAAGGGACACACACACACACACACACACACACACACACACACACACAGAAGCTAATAACTTTTTTGTAGGATACGAGAACAATAAACAAAAATCAGTTGCATTTCTACACACTAACAAGGAACAATCTGAAAATGAAATTAAGGGAACAATTCAATCTAGTAATATCAAAAAACAAGAATAAATAACAAAATAAGTACAATACTTATACAGTGAAAACTATAAAACCCTGTTAAAAGAAATTAAAGAAGCAAACAGAAAGACACTTTGCCTTCACGTCATAGAAGACCTAACATTGTTAAAATGGCAACACTCCCCAAACTGATCTACCAATTTGATGCAATCTCTATCAAAATTCCAATTGTCTATTCTGGGGGGTAGGGGGGCAGAAATTGACAATCCTAAAATTCATATGGAAATGCAAGGGACCACAATAGCCAAAACAATATTGGGGAAAAGAATAACAAAGTTGGGAGACTCACACATCACAATTTTAAAGCTTACTTTAAAACCACAGTAATCAAAACAGTGTAGTACTGGTCTAGGATGAACATTTAGTTCAGTAGAACAGAATTGAGAGTCCAAAAATAAACCTTTACATCTGTGGTTAATTGATTTTTGGCAAGGGTTATCAAAACAATTGAATGGGAAAACAACAGTCTTTTCAATAAATGGTTGGTGCTGGGACAATTACATATACACATACATATATACACAAAAGAATGAATATGGACACCTACCTCACAATATATATAAAATTAATTCAAAATAGATCAAAGGCCTAAATGTAAGAGCTAAGACAATAAAACACAGGGGTAATAAATTCTTGTGATCATGTATTAAGCACAGTTTATTAGGTATGACACTTAAGCACAAGCAACCACAGAAAAAATAGATGGATTTCACCAAAATTAAAAATATCTGTGTTTCAAAGGGCATTATCTAGAAAGTGAAAAAATAACCCACAGAATTGGAGAAAACATTTTCAAATCATATAGCTAATGAGGGTCTAGTATCCAGAATTTATAAAGAACTTACAATACAAGAATAAAAAGAGAACCCAACTTAAAAAAAGAAAAAAAGGGCAAGTGATTTGCCTGGAAATCTTTCCAAAGAAGATATACAAATGCCAATATGCATATGAATAGATGCTTAATTTCTTTAATTATTATGGTAAGGCAAATCAAAACCACAATGAGATACCACCTCACACTCACCAGGATGGTTATAGTAAAACAAACAAATAAACAAAAACAGAAAATAACAAGTGGTGGAGAGGATGTGGAGCAACTGTAATATCTGTTATGTGCTAGGGGAGATGTAAAATGGTGTAGCTGTTACGGAAAACCATTTGGTGGTCCCTCAAAAAGTTAAACAGAGCCACCCTTTGACCCAGCAATTCTTAGGTATAGACCCAAGAGAATTTAAAACATATATTCACACAAAACTTATACACTATACACTAATAAAAATAGCAACATTATTCATAGTTATCAAAAA
This sequence comes from Furipterus horrens, assembly GCF_987537825.1. Lineage (NCBI taxonomy): Eukaryota > Metazoa > Chordata > Mammalia > Chiroptera > Furipteridae > Furipterus > Furipterus horrens. The sequence continues at coordinate 40,459,881 of NW_028327172.1, read as the reverse complement.
TTTTGGAAACAATTCAAATGTTCATCAATTGACGAATGGATAACAATATGTGGCATGTATATACACACATCATGGATTAACTTGAAAATACTATGCTATGTTAAAGAAGCCGGGTACAAAAACCTCATATTGTGTGTTTCTGCTCACTGAAATGTCCAGAATGGGCAAATCCATACAGAAAGTAGATTAGTGTCTGCCAGTGCCTAGCAGGGTGGCAAAGAATGCAAAGTGACTACTAATGGTTACATGGTTTCTTCTAATTAGAAATATTCTCAAATTAGAAGGTAATGATAGTTGTATAACCATGGAGGACCAAACTTTAAAGTAGTAAATTTTATATGTAAATTATATCTAAATTTTAAAAAATTATGTTGACCCTGAAAATTTGTCAAGATTACCTTAAATAAATTGGTCAGAGCAGACTCAATACAGATTTTTCTTAAAAGGGAAGGCATCTGGTCACTTACCTCAAGCTTTGTCCACATAGCATCGAAACATTAATTGAAAGGTGAGAATTCAGTCTACCTTCCAGTCTCACTGAATTTCAGGGCCAGTCATGTAAAAAAAACTATGTGAGGCCTTCGATCTAGTAGCCTTGTCCCAAGAAAGAGCCTGGATTGAGCAAAACCCCCTGGGCCTGCTAGTCCTCTAGCCTTGCTCTCTGCACTTCGATAGTGCTATGTTATTTCCATTACACCCATTGATGGCCTGGGTCCAAATCCTGACCATTTACTAAATCTGTGATTTTAATGTACTTCTCTGCTTTAGTTTCCACATCAGTAAATTGGGGATAACAAAGCACATAATAACTATAGGGTTATTATGAGGAGTAAGCAAATACATGTAAAATGCTTATAAGTAATACATAAATACATGTAACATCTGATAAATTGTAAACACTCAATATACATTGTGGGGTAATGAAAAGGGAATGAGTCTAAATCATGACCAACCACTCACCATTATGTCTCAACAAAGATTCTTTGCTCTGTCCTGTTGGAAGCATAAAGGTAAAGGGAAAAGAGGAAAAATACTGCATATCCATGTCAAGTAAAAAATAAAAATCTCTACATCCACAGAAGCCAAACCAGAAACTGACTGAGTAAACAATCCTTCTTTTTTAATACGCAATGTCTATTGAGTGAAATATTATAATCATTCAAAAGCATTAATGTGCACTTGTAATATGAAATTAACTGAAGAATACGAAGATTAATCAGACTCCTATTACAAGGAGCTTGCAGTCTAGTTGAGTATTTCTCAAACGTTTTTGGCCTGACGCACAATAAGAAATACATTTTTACATTTTGTCAAAATATACACACACATGCATATAAATAAATATTTCATAAAAATGCTTTTACTATTTATAACGTGCTCCACTTGCTATTCTTGTCTGTTCCATTTCCATTTTTAAAAATATTCTTGCCACAATACCCTACAACCACTCCATTAAATCGATTTTACTACCCAGTAGTGGTTCAAGTTTGACCAAACTGGTATTGAAAAATATCAATCTGGATATGTAACCAACTAACTTTAACACAAAGAAGAATGACTTAAGGGCGCCATAGAAGGTAATACTGTGGAACACTGCAAAAGTTAATTCTGACGAGGGCATCCAGGGTCGACTGCATACAACTATGGACATGAACCTAAATTCAGACAACAGGAATTAAGAATCAGTCATAGCTGGTCTCCTTTTTACTATCATTTGCCCACACTGTGAGAAAGACAAGCTTCTAAAATGTTTGACGTGCCAACAAATGGCGAAGTTCAGACATAAACTTGAGAATTGTCTGGTGTCATTAGGTACTGTTGTTTCTATCATCCTTGTTAGCTCTTTCTCCAAACTTCAGCAGACTTTTGGTATCTTCTGCTGATTCTGATGGCTAAAGGTACAAAACTGATATGACAAATAGCTTTTATCTCACACGCTATCAGCACTCTGCAATGCCCGGGATCAGTGTGTTGAAGAGGACATGAGGTTGGCTCAGAAAGAAAGAATGTTGTGACTGATCAGGGATGTGTACCGCGGGCACTTGAAAGAGGTAACCTGCGCCATGCAGGTCTCTTCCCCAAGTCTGACTGTAAAAGATACAAAGTTTAAGAACTGTTAAAAAAAAACTCTTGGATAACTGCAACAAAATATGGATGTAATGCACACATATTTAACTACACCATTAACACTGTATCAGATTTTGTTAAAACTGCTGTGGAAGTTATTGTAATAACATGCAAATATTTTATATTCATAAAAAATGTGAAGAAAATAAAATCATTTTGTGATTTTATCAGAGTGTAATAAAGACTGATGTTGTCATGTTTTTGCCCCAGATATCTGAGACTGATGTCTGCTCATGAAAGAATACTAATAATGTTTCAAATGGTATAAGCCTGAATTTTATCAGCTGAAAATGTCCCCACTATTAAGACATCTTTCAAAGATCATAACTCTCAACTTTGGGGGTAATTTTTGCATATTAACACCATTTTCACAGGATGTTATTTCCAGAATAGTGACCCAGAACATAGCAACAGAAATGATATTTTAAGATTTGCATATTTACATTATTATTTAAAAGGATAAAAAGCATTTGTTTGTTCTAGGCAAAGAATAACTGCATAAGAAAATATATGCATAAGTCTGTTGTTCCACGTAGAAGAAACACTGCAGATGAACATTTCCAAGGTGGGCAAGAAACAGTTAGATGCGAACCCCCAGGGAAGGAGAAGGGAAGCCCCGCTGAAGGACTGAAGGAGGTGTCGCAGAATAACCAAACAGAGCGCAGGTCCTAGAAGAACGGGGGCACAAGGGCTAGCCACACACACCCAGACATGGGGGTTTTCTCACCATCATATTATTCCTCTCATTAACAAAGCCTGGCACATAGAAAGAACCCAATAAACATGTGTGTAAGAGAGAACGAAAAGGGAAGAGTGGGGAGAGGCAGAAGCTCAACACAACAAAGCCGTGGCTCCATTCTAATCAGCCCGTGGCGGTTGTAAAGAAGAGTTGGGGAAGGCGACTGTAATAGGTAGGTCCCGCACAACAAATGAAGACTGCGCGGGAAGCAGCCTGCAGTTGCTAAGGGATCAACGTGCCCAGATCGCGGCAAAGCAGCAGCTCTGCAGAAGAACAATGGCTCCTGACATACCCAGAAGCAAGTGTTTGTCTCTCCCAGTTCCCTGTGCACTGACTCTAAATATTATAAAGACAACTATATACCCAGGAAGAATAAGGATCCTCGGAGATCTTTAACCTTGATATGCAAGATGAAGTTTTATTTATTATATGGTCTCTGGCCTACAGCCCTGTATTAATAATACTCAGCAAGAGGAAGGGAGGAAGGGCAGAATATCTGCTGGAAAGTTGATGATATCTGTCTAGGCACACTGGGTGAAAGGTACCAGCAAAGCAAGATAACTCCAAATGTTACCTAGCATAGAGGCTTTCAGAGCTAGAGAGAAGTCCATGTTTATGCCTAAAGACCACCAATCTCCTGAAAATGTATGCAAAATGGTGTGTATGTGCATTTTCCTGAGAAGAGATTCCAGTACTTTCATCAGAGTGACAAAAAGGTCCACAATCTACCATACCCCCTTAAATATTAAGAATCACAATGCAGTGATTTACAAACTGTGGGTCATTTGTGGGGTATAATATTTTTAATTTAAATAGAATAGAAAATATGAGAATATAACACTTGACCTAAAGGTATCATTTCTTTAAATGTGCTTCAGGGTTGTGTGTGTGTGTGTGTGTGTATGTGTGTGTGTGTGTGTGTATGTGTGTGTGTGTGTGTGTGTGTGTGTGATGCAAACTTTTCATACTGAGGTCTGGGTCAAAATGTTTGAAAACCACCTCTGTAAGGCATCAGAAATGGCTACATACAACTTTGTAACATATTAAATCATCATCCATTAAAAACAATTAGGTGACCCGTGGTTCCAGTGGGGATTCTACTGTTTGAGTGACATCCGATCCACCAAAATGAAACTGTTATTATTAGAGAACTGCAATCTGCAATACTCAGAAATGAAAGTATATCTCTGTTAGGTCTTATTGATCTTAAGGAAACCAAGGATGATGAAGAGGTTGCCTTTGAAGGGACCCTGCACCCTGGGTGTCTCTGAGAAAATGTAAACTGAATAAAATGTTTAAGAATGAGAAGAGCGAATATTTCCGTGGGATGACAGAATGCTCTAAGCACTTTAGAAAGATATCAGGAAAGGGGAGAGTATGGAAACCCATTCCTAAACCTGGTACAGCAATGAGTTAGAAAAATTATTATTTCTTTTACACAAAAGAGTCAGAAGACTATGGTAAATCTTCCATGACTGCTTGAGTGCAGGTGTCACTTCAGTTCCAATTACCAGTGTCTGCTACTGTCCTCTATTTCCTTCTCTGCCTCAATAAATGGTCCAGGCACTGAATTATTGGTCTTATTGTCTAAAATGTTACTAAAGCACTTTACAGATTTGAGTTGTCCCAATTAATGCAAAAATTTCGAAAGTATCACTAGATTCTGCACAGTCAGACCACTACTTCTCCCTCACCTACAAATGACTAGAAGTTCTCTTCTCAGACAGGTTCTGGTTTGGGGTCCAAGTATATCTGAGATCAACAGTGCAGCACCACTCTGAGATTCCCCGTTCCTCTTCCCCTGTTTACGCCAAGAATGCTGGAGGCCCAGCTTATATCTCTCAGGCAGGAGAGGAGAATTTCCTTTCTGGAGAAACTGACACACACACACGCACACGCACACGCACACGCACACGCACAGAGACAGCCCTGACCAGGTTGCTTAGTTGTTTGGGATGTTGTCCTGTAGGCTGCAGGCTCGATCCTGGTCAGGGCACATACCGACTTTGCGGGTTTGATCTCTGGTTGGAATGCATATAAGAGGCAACCAATAGATGTTTCTATCTCACATTGATGTTTCTTTCTTTCTCCTCACCCCCCACCAAAGCACAGACAATGACATATAGGGGTTCTCCTCCAGAGCCCTACAGCCCCCAGAGAAGGAGCTTACTTATATCCTCACCAGGTCACCTGCACTAGTTGACAAAAAGATTGGGATGCAATTTTAATATCTCCTTCCTAAATAGGAAAAAATAAGCAAAGATGGCTAGACATTTTATGAAAGGCTCAAAGCAAAAGAGAACAAAACAAATAGGGGAAAAGGAACTCAAAGAAAACAGAGAGAAGGCCAGGAGCAGAATTAAACCATATATATATAAATATCCTCCAAGAGTTGAAAGGTATCATATCCATGAAATAAGAAGCTACAACAAAAGGACATTCAGAACCCAGTGGGAGCCCTTAACATCTAAAACTAAAAGTTAAATTAAGGAGTCAGAATACAAATTTGGGGACTGTCTTGGAAAACAGACCAACATAACAAAAAGATGGAAAATGGGAATGAATAGGAAAAAAAATTAAAGGATGAGTCCTGGAGGTTCAATATTTGAATAATAACAAGAGTTCAAGCAAGAAATAATACAGAAAATTGAAAGAGAAGAAATTATCAAAGAAATAAGACAAATAAACCTTCCCCAGGAGAAAACGAATTTTCAAATCGAAAGAGCCCACAGATTTCACAGCAAATTAATGAAAAATGATCCACATCGATAAGCATAAAATTTTAGAACACCAAGAACAAAGGGAAAAAAGGGTGGGGAAGCTTCACAGTGGGGGACCCAGCTGACACCACCTGAGCCCACTGATCATTATTATTAGCCTCACTGAAAGTGGGACAGCCAGACACTATGTCACATGATATGATGTGACGCTCACAATGTGATACGAGGACTTACACAGTACCACTGATGAAGTATTATTGTTTAACAATTGAACGAGAATTTAGTCAAGCATAAATCTAAATACTAGTGATGTTTTACTTCATTGTCAAACTTTTCAGTTTTAAAATTTCATTTAGTTCTTTGCATCTTCTATTTCTATGCTGAGATGTTCTATTAAGAAAAATATTAAGGGTGAGTCTTATTTTCGTAGTCATATGTATAATTTTATAGATTGCTTTGTTGACACTATCTAAAGAAAAAAGCCAACAGCAGGAATTTTTCTGGAAAAACAAAGAGCTCAGGAACATAGGTAATTTCTCATAAATTTTGCAGTGACCACGACTTAGCAGATGTGTCCTGCACTAGTGTCTGGTGTTTTTAACAAATACTGAGTGAATGAATGAATGGATGGATGGATGGATGAACGAACAAACACACATGTATACATGTCTCTACAGATTTTAAAAGAGGAGCAGAAGGTCTACTGCTTTTAAAAGGTGCTAATGAGGGGAATAATCTAGAGCTAGAACCTCCTAATAGAACAGCCCCTAACAGGAGTCAGGAACTGTTTCAGATGATAATTATGGGACAATGAACCACTGCTATCGGGCCAATTAACCATTCTGACAACAGGAGGGTATATAAAAGCTAGGAGGAATGTTTCCAAATATACTGATGGTATGAACTGGGATGAACAAGTTTAAGAGTTGTCCAGAATCTGTTCTCCCTTTCATGTTCAGACATATCCAAATATGTCACATGTAGCCAGAAGGTTTTGACTGCTGAATGCTTTGCTAAGTTTACAGAAAAGGCATTCTTATATTGATATCAAGTCCAGACCTCCGGGGGCTTGTTGGCAATCTTTGACAGAGGTGATGGGTCTCTCCTGTCCTGGTCTCATGAGACCACAAATAATCACTTGGGAGACAGAGGTTCAATGAATAAGGTGAAGAAGTAAGATGGCCGGCAATATGAAAACTAGAAACTGACCTGGAGACCCCCAAACCAAACTCTCAGCAAACAAAGGTTACATCCTGCAAACAGGGAAGAGTCTTTTCACCTTTAAGCTAAAGTAACGGGGCACCCATAAAACATCAATACCAATAAGGGTAAATTACCCTAGTTTTGGACTACAACAGGACAGTAAAATATTTGGAGAACCTACCCGCAATGGTTTCTTTATGTTAAACAACGCCCCCTAGAAACTCAGGCAATAATTACTTGGTATTAGCATAGTCATGTGATTTATTTGGCATTTAACTAACAGGAATATATGTAAGGAACTCAGGGAGGTTACTGTAGCCCCTTAATAACTATCTCATAACTAATGTCATACACAAATGCAGGTTAATATAAATGTTTAGCTTCTATAGGTTAATAAAGAATATTTGATGTATCATCCTTCAGTGAGCCACAAATTAAAGAAAAGATTATATGATTAATTTAGGTTCTAAACAGCATTTTACAGTGGAAAAGAGATGAAGCAATAAAGGCCCCCTAAAGAATTCAGTTCAGTTTTATACCTTTAAGATATGAATTGGATTAAATTATATCAATTACTTGAGAAATGTATACATTTTTCAATGAGAATATTATTTAAAAACTGACCTAATTTACTAATGAAAGAACGAAAGGCTTTTCATCTCTCCTTTTCTATAGTTTTTTTTAATATCTTAAATAGTCCTCAGTTTTTTGACTCAGTAGTATAATACAGTTTTACATTTCCTGCTTTATCTGCTGAAGCAAGATAACTCAGCAGCTGTTGTCCAAGCAGATGTTCATTTCACCCAGACCATAGTTCTATACAAAGTAAATTTTCTAAATTCAGAAAATTTAAGAACTATTCCTAATGAGAAACTCTTCAGGCGATGCCAAGAAAGAACCCCATGAAAGAGATTCTGCTCAAGTACAGTATGAGCAACACCTTACTAATAACCTGTTTCCACCAACTCCAGTGCATTATGGTCCATGCATATCTTTCTATCATTGTATACTTTGAAATAAAAGTATATGTGTAAAATGATACAGTCCTAAGTCGGTTGCTATTTTACTTTTCATTTGTTTCAAATGTTTCACAACTTAAGTCTGTGATATTACAAGCCCCTCCAGAAGAGTTAAATAGTATTAAAATACTGCTTTCAATTTAAAGGACAAAATATCTGGAAAATTAAGGTCACAATGTTAGAGAACCTAATGGAGTATGGATTTCTGCTTGAAGTACTACAACCAAAAACCTCAGCAATCTTAAATCTCTCTCCTGGATATAATAAGTTTTAATGCTTTGAATGAATTTTAAGAATATGATTCACACCCCTCATAGCTTCAGAAAAGGATACAGCAGAGAAGCAAAGAGAATGGTCTCTATAATAATGGAATTTTTATGCAGTACCAACAAGTCACAGAGGCTTTAAACAAAAGATGAATATGATCATTCTTAAAGGAGGAAAAATAACAAGCATTAGAATATTTCATTGTAAGAATTTCTTCTTAGTACAAAGTACTTTTCCAAAGATCGAGAAATAGTAGATTCTTTGATCCAATATGTCATAAATGCTATAGAATCATGATTAAATCAACTGCTAACTTTTTTTAACATAAGGTTTCCATTTCAGTATTTCCATAGCTAATTTGTCTACTTCCATATTCCATAATAAAACCTAAGTCACTTTTTCAGATAGGGCACTACCCAGGAAATACTGAAAACTAAATCACATGAAGTATGTACATTTGAAATAGGGAAACAATGCAAAATACATTTTTAAAACTTTGCTTTTTAAATGTTTCTTTGAAAAATAGTTCTCTACCAGAGGTTATTTTGCCTCCCAGGGGACACTTGGCCACATCGGGGGACATTTTTAATTGTCACAATGGGGAGAGTGCTGCTGGCATCTAGAGGGTAGAAGCCAAAGATGAGGATGCTAAACATCCTACAATGCATAGGACAACCCCTTAACAAGGAACTCACCAGCCCAAAGTGTCAACAGTGCCAAGGCTGAGAAACCCTGTTCTTAAACAATACAAAGCAAATAATCAAATGTGCTTGAACAATGAACAAATACTTGCAGAACGAATGAATCTTAGTAAACAAAAGGATTTAGTTTCTACTTTTTATAGCTTATTACCTCCATCAATTTGATGCTACCTAATACAGACTCAATTTCTATTCTCAAGATCTTTACTCATTCATCAACTTCGCGTATGGGGTCAAACATGACCAAATGAAACTCACACATTTGCCAAGTACCTGGCCCTGCGATAAAGTTCCAGGTGTCCAAAAGAGGGACACTTATACTGACCATTTAATCATCACTCAAATTGGCAGATGAAAACATTTTCAAATGGTTCCACTGGTTAAGAGCACAAAAAATATTTTTTAAAGAAACAAAGCATTTTATTTTATCTATTTAATTTTTAAAATTATCACCCAAGGACATTTTTTTTATTGTTTTTAAAGAGAGGGAGGGAGTGAGGAGGGAGGGAGGGAGGTGGCGGGGGAGAGAGAGAGAGATCCACTTGGTTGCCTTCGCCTATGCGCCCCCAACTGGGGATCAAACCTGCAACCTGGGTATGTGCCCTGCCCAAAATCAAACCCGCAACCCCTTCAGTCTATGGGACAATGCTCGAACCAACTGAGCTACACTGGTCAGGCCTCAAAAATATATTTTATAATCATGGGAATGAAAACACTATTATTTTATTTGGCCACATTTGATGATAACCCAAGGTACTTCAAATTTATGTCAAGACTAACTAGCTAAAACAAAGTCTTTAGAAAATACTCATCATGTGAACAATGTAAATAGAAAAGGTTAAAAAAAACAGCAATTCAAAATTTCCAGTTCAAAATAACCTTAAAAAAATTTTAAACCTCGAATGTCCCCAGTTACACCTAATATGAAAACTGCCTCCAGTGAATAAGGAAAGTCTATGTGGGATTCTTCCAAACCACATGCACTTGGAAAGCCCCAAACAATCAAAATAAGTACACTACTAAGACATGCTTTCAAATCTCTTTCTCCCTGCCAGGTATCAACAACCAGAGAGGGTGGTAATTTGTTCTTTTCATTCTTTTTTACAGCTAAATAAGCATGTAAATCTTCAAAAGAGGCAAAAATGAAAATGACAGCACCATTTATGAATCTAAAATAATCTCTGTAAATCAGTGTCATAGAAATGCACAAAAAAGCACATATAAACATCCCAAGCAAGTACTATCCCTTTATAGAAAAATCTGAATTTAGGATTGCTAACATTAAAAGAATTTTTGCATATATTACTCTCTTGATGTATTTATTAGAGATCATTAACTACTTTTTAAGAGCGATCTAGCAACCAACAATTAACTTATAAATTCCTTCCAAAATTTTTTATTTACTGTCAATCATATGCAAGGGACTGTGTTAAGCACAGTGAGAGAAGCAAAGAATTATCCATTACAAGCTTTGTACTCAAAAAGCATACAATTCCAGGTGGGATGATAAGACATGCCTAGAAATAACTTTAAAACAAAATACAATAAGAAGGGAGAAATGCCTAAAGGGCAGTAAAATAAAATGTCATAAAAAGTCAGAAGAAAAAGCAGTGACTCCCAGCTGAGGTGGCCAGGGAAGACCTTGAGATTAGCTGCTAACACCTGGGATGGGTCTGGAAATATACGTGGGATGTAGACAACCTGAGATTGTAAGGAAAGAGAAATAATGTAGGTGAAGATGGAAGTAATGAGAAGGCACCCATGTGCTCATTCAGAAATTCTGTTGACTAATGGAAAGTACTGCAGAATACAAGAAACAAGAATAATTAAAGATGAAGTAGGATATCGAGACTAAGACTGGTTTCAGAGACCATAAGGATGAGAAGTCTGGACTTTATTGGGTAACTGGGGAGCTGGTAAAGATTTCTGAGCAGGAAAAAGCATTACCAAAGTTGTGCTTTAAGAAGATCAATCTAGCAGTAATTGAAGTAACTGAACATCAATCAAATGCAGATGATATAGCACAGTGACTATAATGTAAGCCTGCAGGAATTCAGGAATTCATTTATAAAAATGTAATTTATACACATCTTTTCAGTAACACAGCTCTATAAACTGTCTTGCTCATATACTAGTACCTAATTATATAAGCATTTCAAAAGGTCATAAGCACTATAAAATGATATCACAAAACCTCTTGCCTCTGCCTGGAAATCCTTCCACCCCCTTTCCCTTCCGGTAAACTCCTTATCCTGTAGGTCTCAGTTTAAATGTCACTTCCTCAGAAAGGCCTTTTTAAATCACTTATCCAAATTAGGTCTCCCTGTTTTTTCTCTTTCAAAGGAACTTGTACTTTTTCTTCATAGCACTTATCACAACTTATAATTATATTATTTTGGTCAGTAATTGATTAAAGTCTTTCTCCACCACAGATTGTGAGAGGAAGGACAATACTATTTTTGCTCATCATCATATTCTAACAGTGCAACACACAGTAGGCACTTAACAAATGTTTGTCCTATGAAGGATGAATGAATGGAGAAGAGAAGAACAGGGTTTAAGGTCACTACTGTAATGCCCCCTTTGCTACATGTAATACTGGGCAAGGATACTTTCATTCAAAAAAAAAAAAAAATTAAAAGAAATCTGTAATTTCAACTTAGAGCCAAATTCCTATCTTCTAAAATCAGAATACAAGTCCATACTTCCACAACAAAAATCTTAAACCAAATATTCAAGCCAAAATATATGTTCCTACTTCTCCTATTTTTACAGAAATAACTCACAATGTAACTACTAAGTGAACTGGAATAAGGAACAGGGTAAGCATCGTAAGTCAGAGGCAGTTACATACTTGTCCTGACTCTTTGCATATCATGTTACAACCTCAAAAAGAATTTCAGTATTCAATATGAAAGAATTTATTTTAACCTAAATCATCTCTGGAATAGACAAAACCCTCAAAGAAAGACAGATAAGCTTCTTCACAAATAATTCATTTCCAAATAATAAATATGTGGCTTTCAACCACATGCTGCCAGTAGCTTTATACTTCATGCCACAGACTTGGTACATTTTCTTCATATAACAATAAACACATAGAAGATTAGCGATGCAATCAACCTTACGTCACAGAGAGCTAGAGAAGTCCAAAGGAGGACAACATGTAGCATCTGAGACCTTATTATAACATGCAGCACTTTGCAAAATGGTAATTTAGAAAAATCATCCAATTCATTCATGTACTTGCAAACTTGCAAGGCCTAACCAACTGTCAGTAAGGAACTAGAGAAGTTGGCTTAACCCTGGAAATGCTGAGCTAACTTGGTACAATGGAGCACCAGCAACAAAAGGGAAAATATGACTTTGATCATTCATTTGGGGGTCCTTGGACAACCAAATTTTACACATCAGATGCATCATATAAACTTAAAATGAAAAGACAAAAAGATTGGCATAGATAAAAGGAAACACCTTCATTCCTAAAAATCACTGCACTACGTAAAAACCACACAACAGAAACCAGGACTTAAGGTGGGTACGCAGCAAGAGCGGCAACACTCAACTCTACCAGCGACGCGCAGCAGAACTGCCTGTGTGAATACTTAGAACCAAGCAGCTAATGCTGACTGCGCACTGCAGTCACTGCCCACCGCTCAAATATCTTGAGCTGAAAAGAATCACAAGATTCTGAAGAATCACTGACTCTCTAATAGAAAAAAAAGTCACAATTTCTAAATAGACGTGTATAAATCATATGGCCAAACTCCAGAAAATGCTGAGGGCTGCTTGGCTCCGTGAAAGTACACTTCTCATAAAATCATTCCTTTTCAGTAGTAAGTATTCAGTGACAAAGCCTAAACCCCAATGGTAAATACAGCACCTGAGCAAATCTAGTTGTTGCCTAGGAATACTGGGCCTTCCCTTCCGGCCATCACCAGTAGTATCGTTAGAACACCTCGCATTTTCCCTGTCCTTCAGCAGCTGTTATTATGATAACCAAGGCACAAAGCCAGAAAACTGGGGTAGCCGAACACAAACCTTAGCATGAGCATTGTCTTGCTCTTGGGGCTCGGTTCTAGGTTGGTATCACAATGGTCAAGTAGTGAAAACAGCATCTGCGAACACATCCCATTTCATCAGGTTTTAGTTAGAAAAATCCAGCCTCGAAGAGAAATGTCAAACAGTGTCTGTTCCAAGTCTTGTAACCGTCGAGAGCACTCAGCTCTGTGCTTCATGCAAAGTGGGGGTGTACTTAATTTTTGCTGAATAAGCATTAGTTAAACTTCATTAATTACTTTTGCTATTTCTCCAAAATAATTTTATTCCCAAAATATTAAATTCCATTTTCATAAGCAACATAGTTGCCAGCACCATCAAAGATTATTTTTGTTTTTAATTACTATAAAATTAAAAAGGTGATTGCTTAATAAAAATGGGAAGAGTCCAGGGAGTATAAAATGAAAATAAAAGTTCACAGCATCTCCATTCTCCACCTCAGAGACAACTGCTGTCAATGGTTATTGTGTATTGTGTTACATTCTAGACATTTTTAGTGCATTTATATAAGAATAACAGGTATCATTTTTAGTAAATAATATTACATCTATTTTCATGTAACTTGCTCTTTTCACCCTAAATATTATAGCCTGGCCACTTTTCCCCTATCAGTACACATATTTATACATCTTTTGTTTTAACAACTATATAACACTCCAAGGTAAATAAGCACCTTAAATTATTTAACAAACTAATATCAATAGTCAAGTAAATCATGTCCAATTCTTTCTATTATAAGAAATGACATAAACATCACTTTACATATATCTTTGTATCCTAAGATATATTTGTAGACCATATTCTTAGAAGTAGCATTGCAGAGATAATATGTATGAGCATTTGTAATGCCAAATTGCTCTCCAAAAAAATTATAATACCTATTTCACTGTATCCTTTCCATCATTAGCTATTTTCAAACTCATCTTTGTCAATTTGACAAATGAAAAATGACATATTTTAATTTCCACCTCTTTAATTATAAGTGAGGCTAGGTATTTTTTCAATTTTTTATTATTTTTATTTTTCTATAAAATATTTGTTCATATTGATTACCCATTTTTAGACTGGGTTGCTCATATTTCCTTGTTGACTTAACAGTGATCCCTGAATATTAACAATATCAATCCTTCTGTCAAATATATTGCAATTATTCTTTCCACTTGGTATCTGTTCATTGATTCTTATCATCGTGATTTTGCCATGCAAAAGCTTTTACTTTTTATGAAGTTGAATTATTAATCTTTTCCTTTATGGTCTCTGGATTTAAAGTTATGCTTAGATTATAAAACTATCTGTCCACATTTTCTCCTTAATGTAAAATAGGCAATTTTTACTGAATCCTTACTTGGGGCCAGGCACTATTCTGAGTACCTCACCAACATTATTGCATTTAATCCTCACAACAACATTAGTAAGTGGCTAGTGTCATTTTCTCCACGACACAGACGAAGATTCTGTGACTACATATGAAGTTTAAACTTATCTGAGGTTGCAGAGCTAGCTCATATGTGGCAACATCAAGATTTCAACTTAGACCCACAAATTCATCACCTTTAGGCTACATCTGACTCTCTCCATAAAGAAAAATGAGTTCACACACTTATGCACAACTTTGCCTCTTCTATCTTCCCCACTTTATATTTGTTACATTATTCCTTTTTTCATTATCAATTATATAGCCTTTACATTTTCTTGTTTTCAAAGCATGTATAGTTATTTAGATTCGACTTAGTTCTATTTTTAAATGAATGCCATATGCTCCACCAATGCTTTCCTATACCTGCTTCAACATTTCCACATTCTTTTTCCTTATTTACCCCTAGATGACTAATTATATTCATGAGGTAATTTTTCAGGAACTAGGTCCTTGAATGTTTGAGAATATTGTTTGATACCTTTATAAATACCCACATATGTCCCACCAAAGCTCTAGAGACACTGTTCCATGACCTGCTGGCTTGGACAATTACCGTGGTGTCTGAGGCCAGACTGATTTTCTCCCTTTTGGATGACTTGTTTTTTCTTTTTCTGCCTGAAGGCCCATTAACCTTGAAACACACTAACTTTAATATGCTTACTTGGTATTAATCGCTCGATTTCAGTTTTTCCTAGAACTGTGTGCCCTTTTGATTTACAGATTATGATTTTCCTTAATTTTGGAATTTTTTTTTCTCTATTACTATCTATAATTTTTCTATCCATTTGTTCTGCTCTCTTTACCAGGCACACCAGTAATGCATATGTTGTATCTTCTCTGCTTGTCTTTATTATCTATATTACATTAGATAGACCTGTTACTTACAAGCCTGTAGCATAAGACTCACTTGAACTCAAGCTTAGATTTAAAAAATGTATTGGAAGGACACTGAGGAACCTCATACAACTCAGGGAAATGCAAAAAGAGCAGCTGGGCAATTCCACTTGCAGGATTTTATCCAAAGAAATCCAAAGCACTATTTTGAAAAGATACAGGCATCCATATCTTCATTGCAGCATTATTTATAATCACCAAGATATGGAAGCAACCTGTGTCCATCAATAGACAAGTGGATAAAGAAGATGTGGTACATGTATAAAGTGAAATATTACACAGCCATAAAAGACAGAAATCTTGTCACTTGCAATGACACAGACAGACCTAGAGGATATTATGCTAAGTAAAATAAGTCAGACATAAAGACAAATACCATATGATTTCACTTATATGTGGAATCTAAAAAAACAAAATAAACAAACAAATAAAATAGAAACAAACTCGTAGATACAGAGAACAAACTGATTGTCACCAGATTGGAGGGTAGGTTGTGAAGTTAGGTAAAAAAGTGAAAGGGATTTAAAAAGTAAAAATTTCCAGATACAATAATAGTCATGGGAATGTAAAGCACAATGTAGGTAATAGAATCAAAAATATTGTAATAACTACATACAGTGTCATATGGGTACTAGACTTACTAGGGTGATCACGTCATAAGGTATATAAATGTCTAATCACTATGTTGTATGCTTGAAACTAATATTTATAATATTGTGTATCAAATAAATGGGGGCATCTGGGCCTCAGGGATAACTAGAACCACAGACTCCAACACCAGGACACCCTGGACAATTTATATCAACAGGCTCTTCTCTCGTCTTTTATTTCTGCTTCTGTGAGTAGAACTGGCTCTCACTATTGCAGACAGACCAGCTTCCTTCCTGAGGCAGGGAACAGGGCAGCCAACAGCTGCAAAGTCTCATACCTCATGATTCTCACCCAATGATTTTCTCTAATTACAATTGTTAGAAACCCTACACTCCCTTCAAATTATTTGAGTGAATACAAATGTATTTTTCTGGAATGTGTTTCTCAAAATAATTCTTAATCTTCAATGTATGTCATCTGCATGCTTAGAGTAAAACAGCTGAGCCAACTTTGGTTTGCTAATTTATTGCTTATTCACTTCTGTTCATTTGATTCCGGTCAACTTCTGCAAAGCTCATTGTCATTTTTTTCTCTTTCTTCCCCCTCATTTCATTATAGGTTAGAAGTCAGGTATAAAAGACACTGTTCCCTTAGCCTCACCTCTCTGTCTATGCTGAGATGTGGAACTGGCTTCCTCAGGATTTTCCAAATTTTTCACATGGCCTGCCCCAACTCCTAAACCTCATAGGATGGAGCACTTAGGGCCTTCCACTTGCTTTCAGTGAAATTCACAGTCCATTTACAATCTAGAGAGGCATGTATCAGCTTTTAGCATCCTTCCTAAACTTGGTCCCTATTTCATTATACTTCTTAGATACTAGCCCACAACCTGGAAATTGAGCCATTCCTAATTTCATAGAATGTTTGTCCGTGTTTTTCACTCTATTTGTTAAGTTTTAATTAGTTTCATGACAGGGAATATAATTAACATGCCTTTACTTTTCTAAATATCTTCTGAATTTTTAGAATAGTTGCTATTAAATTTCTACTTTGGAAAACGTACAGTTCCATTCACTCATCAAATATGCACAGAATGTGAACTATGTACAAGGCACTTTGAGATACAGTGAAGAAGGCAGAAATAGTTCCTATTCTCTTGGAGCTTGTATTATAGTAGGGAAGACAGACATTTAAACAAATAGTTACAAGGAAAATAGATCAGTAAGTGAATAAAAGGGTGGCTGTTCGTCGTCGTCGGCAGCCGTCCGTCTCGAGAGACGATGGTGTAGCTTCTTAAGAGTCTATCTGCACCGCCGAGAATGGCTGTGCAGTCCGACTCGGGAGTGACACGGTATCTGTCTCCTCCCGTGTTGAATCGACATCTTGCGATGACGCTGGAGTGTCCTCTCCAGTGAAGCTGAAGCTACAGAGCCTGGGCAGGGTGATATGGAGGGCCTGCTGTTGCCCATGCAGCAGACCCCCCCTCTCTTCGCAGCTGAAGGGTCCAAGGGAAAGACGGAGTCAATACAGCTTGGCTTCAGGTGCGCCGCAGGAGTTGCCGGTGTTGACTACAACGTCAAACCGCCTTAGGGACTCCGGCTCCGGATTTTCTGTCGGGGTTTACTCCCTTAGCCTTTCCCCTGAAGAGGTATGCCGCAAGGCAGCGGAGGTTTTTTGGAGTCAGAGTTTTCCTTCTCTGATGTGCCCTGACTGGAAGATCGAACCAGCGACACTTAGCTCGCAGGCCGACGCTCAATCCACTGAGCCAAACCAGCCAGGGCTTATGTTAAAGCAGAGATTAAATAGAGTGCCCAAGAGGTATGGATTAAATTATTATAGCTAGAAAATCTCTGAGGTGCTTCTCAGTATGGGAAGAGTCAAAAGTCTCCTTGAAGCTTTTTTTGTGTGTTAAGAGTCACTTAAGTTGCTTCCCTTAAAGTCTGATTGCAAGATAAGTACCCTATATCTGGGTATAATAGGACCTTTCTTGGGTGTATAGCCTAAAAATGACTACCTTTTCTCTTGGAATGCAAAGCCCCACAGGCCTTCTGGGAGTATTCCTTGGGACTCAAAGTTAAGGAAGCCTTGGGGTAAACCTGAGATGGCCCTGACCCAAGTCTCCCAGCAAGAAGGGCTGCAAGTGTCACTGAAAGAGTGCCTGCTAGGCAGGAGCTGTCTGCCTTGGTGGCTTAACCCAAGCGTTTAGGGGGGAAAGGTGACTAGCCCTGCCTTTCACCTCCATGTTGGTAATACAAGATTATGCTTTGAGGAACAATGAGAATATGAAAGTAAACTAATGATACATTCTGCAGTTTGGGCAGGTCATCACAAGGCAATAGGTAATTTGCCCCTTTGGTCTACTCAGGATCAGTCTTCAACATCAACAGCCTTTATCAGCAACAGCTATATTGTACTTACCAGATTTCCAGTTCACTCCCCACTTGGCACATGAAACTACCACTTCTTTGGAACCTCCAGGTTCTCAGACAACCCACCAAGTGAAGGGACAGTGCTCAAAAGGGACATCCTGAACTTTCTGGCAATAAGAACATGTAGAAAATAATTCAGCCAACTTGATAATTAAAAGAGCTATGACTCTATCGGGATTTCTCTGAGTGACATTTGAGCAGAGATCTGCAGGGTAACAAGCAGTGCAACGAGGAAAAGCAAAGAATGCATTCCAAAAGGAGGATCCTGGAGGGAAGCTGGCAGATCTGAGGAAATCACGGAGGCCGGTATGGCTGGACAGTGAAGAACGCCTACACTGCTGTCAGGCAGAGGTGGTAAGGTGGGCAAGGAGCACTCTCCTCTAGGGCCTTGTAAATAGGGCAAAGCTTCAAGGCTGCAACCTAAGAGCACTGCAAAGGAATAAATAAGTTTTAAGAGTGACATGATCAGACTAGTATTTGTCAAGTATGACTTTAGTTGTAGGACGCAAGAAAGTCAAGAGGGGAAATGAGTAGGAAAGCCAGCTGGGAAGCTACCTGAAGAAGAGTGGATGAGTGCAGGTGCAAGGAGCTTTCTCACTTTGGTAGTAGGGAAATTTCCATCAGCTGTCTTCCTTCTCTATGAAACAGCAAGTAGGAGAGAGAGTCGACTTTGGGCACCCGTGAATTACAAACAAGGATGAGGAAATTCAATCCCAAAAGCCTCTTGGAAAAACATAGGCACTTTGGCCTTACAGAATTCAGCTTAAAGGCTTCAAAGGGAATTCTGGTACTTGTGGATCCAGTGTTACATTATACTGCTAGGTTAAGAATTCTATATTATTTTGTCAAAATAAATCAAAGTTTTACCCAAGAGATTAAAAGCTATATAAAGAGAAGTTTCCATTTGCTTGCCCTAAGTATCACCTTCAAGCAACTTCAGATGAAAAAAGTGAGAGAACTTGGGAAATACTTTTTGCAGTTGGCCATAGGCCCTGGCTAGACCACAAGAAAGAGGGCCTTATTAAAAGCATTCTTAGCTGATGGCCCTTTCACCATTAACCAGTCACTTAGGTCAAAAAACAAAAGATAAATGCTATTCCCCAGGTCTTGTGCCACCATCAACATGGAGGAAATGATGAAAGCCCTGGATTATAGGGGAAATTCAGCAACGGGTGCCTTTGGGAGAAGAAAGCTGACATTCTGTCCTCATCCCTTCAAAAACATATCCCAAGCAGAAAGAGATCTAGGATCAAAGCTATCTTTAAAGGACTAAAAGGTCTCAGAAGCCCTGCTGCCTGCAGGTATAAAAATAAAGTGACAAAGGTATACTGACAGACCAAATTAGTGATCCCTAAACTTCTTTTAGGTTGGCCCACTACTCTTCCTATTAAGGCCCTAGAAAGTCCTTGAGAGGGCACCTCCAGTAGTGTCATTTATGAAAAACCATGCCAACAGAGAGAACACCTAGTAAGATAATTAGTGGATTTTAGGATAGGGGAAAAAAAAACCCACAAAGTAGTGAGAAGTACAAGGGGTAGATTCACCGTCTAATCACTGCCACATGGAGAATATAGGTCTTTACTGTGGTTTATAAGCAAAGGTTAAGAAACTTCACATTTTTAACAAAAATATCCTTCCCTCGCCTCCCTGCAAGTTATAACCCTCTACTTTTGTTGTAATGGGGTTTACCTGTGGGGTTAATTTCCCACTGGATGTAAGCCTACAACCATCTCTACACTGCAGGCAGCATAAAACTGGGGCAAAAAAGCAATACCTTCTGCATCAGAAAGCTTGAGTCACAAAGCCCTGGGTTCAAATATCAATTCTACCTTTTCCAAGCTATATGACCCCAGGCAAGTTACTGAAATGCTGAGATTCAGTCATCTGCCTCATACAATTATTATAAAGAGAACATTAGATAATATACAATGTCTGTCCAGAAAGTATCCAGCCGTGTACTAGGAAAAATAAACACATTTATTGAAGAAGATACAAGATATAGGAAATATTGTACATGGAACAAGGACCCCTCAATCCCCTTCAAAGTAGGCACCTTGGGACCTCACACAGTTCTCCCAATTGCCATCAACTGCCCCATCGTATTTTCCTGAATCTCACTGACAGTCTGAAATTTCTTCCCTTTCAAAGGTGAGTTTAGTTTTGGGAAAAGGCAGAAGTCACA